>NC_056733.1:1378908232-1378926774 GCF_019279795.1 Protopterus annectens
CCCTTAACAAATCCAAGCTAACAATCCTGTCTTTTCTGTACATTTTCTATCTAATCTAAGGTTGATTTAGACTATATTCTGGTTCCCAAGAAAAGTGGATAGTAACCTCTTAAGCCAAAATAATATTAGAATTGCTCCCAGATTTTCATATTTGTTGATATTTTTCTTGTGATCACTAATTAACAGTTTATCGCTAAGATGTGTTTTGTTGCCAACAATCTGAAATTTTCCCAATGTCTGGGCTGGGTTCAGCCAATTTGTGGCTATATATAATTTCATTAATAGGCAAATATTCATAATTACAATCGTTTTGATTTATTTAGATTCTCCAGGGAATATGAAGAATCATAAACTCCCAAGAAGTGTTGAATTTTGGTAACCCATTTTTGTAACTGCAATTTTAATGAATTCCACAATTTATAAATGCATACAACTCAGAACATGAAGCAAATCTGCTGTCTGATCAAGCAATGTGGGCATATGGGTGAATTCTTGCATAAATTTGTGCAAAGTGAGGCCAGTATAGTATGCATTGTTAAATATCATGGCTAGTAAATACCAATTTCTGAAGGATCTGGACTTTAATGTTAATTTAAATGCCTCCAATATCTTGGCCAATTGTCTGGGAATATCAATTTCTCTCTCCAGTAACTCGATAAAAGAATATAATTGTTATACTTCTCTCTTTTATCAGATTTATATGCTGTGGTTATATATTTTCTATCCTGCAACAGCGCTTCCCATAGATTACGAAATGATTAAATCTTCCCTTTCATTTCAAAGTTGTTAAAATAGTTTATAACCAAGTCTTTTTTTTTTTAGCTGTCTTACTATAATTAAATAGGAAATTGGGAGTTCTATTTCTTTAAAATATCCTGTACTGGTACTCCTAGAAAAGGATATAAATCGAGTACAGTTAACTCCATGATTAAAGGGAATTTCTTTAGATCAATCAATTGACCACCAATTGTTAAATTTGGGTTCCTATAAGCAGTTGGAAAACCATCATATATTTTCCGTCATTTAAGGAGTGATTTAGGAAGAAAGTTTAAGGAAAAGAAAAAGTTTGGTGCCGTTACATAACTTTTGTATGTTGGCTTATAATTTTCATTTGTGTTATTTGAGATGTGCTCCATTACGCATATTTTCCTTGTCGAATTATTTAAAGGGTAATGCTTTGGCGTTGACTCCCACTTCATTTATATGCAATTATTTAAAAGGTAAATGCTTTAATACGTTGGCTCCTTCAATTTCTTTATAAATTAAGAGCACCCATTTGAATTGTCCATTTCTATTATCACTATTAGTAAGGCGTCTTTAAAATCCTATTGGCTGAATCACTAAATAGTACATTTCAAAATCCGTATTCCAATATTGCCCCCTTATTTTTGGAGCCATCAATTTTCATATGAAATTCGTCTTCCTAGGTTCCCAAAGAAATCTTCCCAATCTTATATGAAGTAGCTAGAAGAATGTTTTGGTAATTCTGAGTTGTGCAGCTCTAAAAATATATAACATTCTAGGAAGAACATTCATTCTTATGTTAGCTGCTCTTGCCATCATGGTGGCTAATCTACTCCATCTTTCAAGATCAATGTTATTTGATCTGTAGTTGACTTTACATTGTTAATAAAAAATCTCTATTTTCAGTTGAGAAGACAATTCCCAGATATTTTATCTTTCTTCCGTCAATACTTGTCCTATTAATGGTAGCATTGAAAAAGGTGTGGGTGTCTTTAATGGGAATATTTTAGATTTTTAAAATTTAGCTTGTAATTGGAAATTCTCTCAAAGATTTCTATTGCAGCTAATAATTTTTCAGTATCGGAAACAGGTGTGGTACAATATATGTTTAAATCATCTGCATAGGCAGCCATCCTAACCTTTATTCCATACAGTACAGGAGAATTATAAAAACATTTTGCTTAAGGTGTAAAAATAAAGGCTCCAAGTAAAGATTAAATAAGATGGGAGATAATGGGCAGCCTTGTCGGGTACCATTTATGATTTTTATCCTATTCAAAAGCATTCGTGATTTATAAATAAATTTGTGTATGCATTTCTATATAGTATCCTTAACATTGAGATAAACTCCTCGGTATATTAAAATAAGGTAATGTATCAAATAAATAATCCAAATTAACCCTATCAAATGCTTTCTGAGCATCAATAATTAGGACATACAAATTCAGGTTTTTATATTTCGCATAAGAGATTAAGGTATGGGCGTTAAGTGGTATTATCCAGGTGGTCTGCCTCCATCCATAAACCGCCTGTTCCTCTGATATTATTGGGTTTATTACCTTTTCAGCCTACTCGCTTAGAATGGATGTCATGATTTTCATGTCCATATTCAAAAGTGATATAGGCCTGTAATTATCAGGATTTTGGAATCACCTTTCTCTTTTAATATCAGAACTGTCCTTGAGGCTATTAAAATGAGGATCATTAATTCTATTTAGAGTGATATAATTAAAAGTCTGTGACAATACACTGCTCAAAATCTCACTAAAAGATTTGTAGAATTCAAGTAGTCAAACCATCTGGGCCTGGGGCTTTGTGAGGCTTCAGTTTCTTGATTGTTTAGGACACCTCCTCAACTATGTCGGTTTGATTAAATCTCTATGGAATTCCTTGTCAATATTAGGAAAGTGATTCTCTGTAAAAATCTTTTCTGTCTTTATCTTGCAAGAGTGTCTGCTTCTCACCATAAATCTAATTAAAATTTTTTCAAAGGCCTTCATGATATCCGCCTTGTCAGTATATGTAGTATTGTTATAGTGTATTTCAGTAATTAATCGTGTTGATTTCATCTGGTTAATAATAGGCTAATGCTTTCGAGGGTTTGAATATGATTTGCATATTTAACTAAATTTCTTTGTTCATAAAGTGACAAATTTCTATTATGAAGTAAAATAGTTCTTTTGACATCTTAATAGCTCAGTTTCTGTCTGTTCATTATAGTTCTCATCAAATCTTGGTCCAGTAATTGAATTTTGGTTTCTAAATCAATTGAGTCTTCTTTTGTAATTTTTTATAATATGTAGCTTTTTGTATAAATAGTCCTCTTAGCTGCGTTTTAGTTGTAGCCCATTCTATATCTATTGGGTGTCTATTTTGGAAAATATTATCTAATGACTGTTTAAGTATCTCCTTGACTTCCATTAATATATCTTCCTTGGTTAGTAAATATGGGTTCAAGGACCAATTATACCCTCGAAGCCTCTTAGTATCCATATCACTACTGTTTAAGGTTAAAGTTATCTTTGAATGGTCTGAAAGTTGTCTGACTTGATTAGAAACACTAGGGTCAGCTGAGATCAACACCTCTGAAATTAAGAAAAGTGTTCTAGACCACATTTTGTGGCAGGTTGAATAATAAGTAAAATTCTCTGCTTTCCCTTGTGAGTGTATGTGTTTAAAAGGGTCATAGAGTTTGAAATCCATTTTCAATTCTTTCAATGCTACCATTGCCTGTTTATTGAGCAGCTGAAGAAGCACCCAACTTGTCTAATTTAGGATCTTGATAAGAGTTCCAGTCACCTCCCAACACTATAGCAATTATTGTATGACTGTAAAATGGAATAGATTGAAGCTATGAAATGATGCTGATTAACATTAGGGGCATATACACATATTAGTACTATAGGTTTATCATAACATTTGGATGTGAGAAGGACCAAACACCATCTACCCTCTGATCCATTTTCACATCCCTAATATCTCCCTGAAAGTGATTCTTAACTAAAATTGACACCCCTGCACTATTTGTTGTTCCTTCCGCCGTCACAATCTTCCTAACCCATTTCTTATCCTTCACTGACTCCCACTGACCATTAGTCATGTCGTTTTCTTGTAATAAAATACAACATGCTGATGATTTGAGAAACAAATGAAAAAACAGCTTTCTTTTTTTCATGTTCTGGAGTCCTTTGACATTCCAAGATTCTATTATCCACATTTAACGTTCATTAGAAATATAACTCGATATCTAATCTCTTTGAGCCACCTTAGAATAACATAAGTTGGCATATCATCAATTGTATAGAAGCAAAACTGCCATCTATCCCTACCCAGTGCCTACACTATTCCTCTGGACCAGTATGATCATAGGTTTTTACATTACTGAAACCATCTGAGTAACTAATCTACTAATTCTATTATTTAACAATGAAACCCCATGCAAAAAACTACAACAACTACTTCTCTCTACAAAGCCTAATTCTGACATTCCCTACTAAACACTGCTTATAGGTAACTACAGCTCTGTACATATTTATGGATATACAAATAAACTAATTGTACCCTGAGATTCTAATGTACTTCAATTCACTTCAGCTTTATATTCACCAATAGCAAATAACATTCTAATTTGTTGTTCTATACAGTTTTAAATATTAGTTGACATAGAAAGCAGACAGTTATTTAACATTTCCCAACATCCTGTATCTACTGAATAAAATGATCTAACTACTTTAATCTGCTTTGTTCTTCCCCTACAATTTACCTACTAACATATTAATATTGAAAACCAATGCAGTTCAAAATAAAACTATAATGGCACTTTCATTTGTAATAACCATATGTGAATAAGAGAACCAAGGGTTAAAATAAAAAAGAGAAAAAAAAAAGCATGAAGGGAGCACAGCAAAAGGAGAAGAAATAAGAAAAAAATGCCTTAAATTACACATAAAAAAATAACTTCTTTTATGTTCTTTTATTATTATATGCACATTGTTTTAAATCTGATCAACTAACCATTTTACATCATTTATCAGTTAGAAATAATACCACCTATCTACAGGAATAAAGGAAAGGAGTAAGAGAAAGGAGATATAGGAAAAAAAAGAAACAAATATATATATATAAAAAAAAAACTACAGTACCTTATTCTGCCACTACACATAACCATCTCCTTTTTTAATACACAATGCATTTCCACAGCTGTTTACCTGCATCACTTTGACTTCACACACTATCTTACAGTCCTTTTCCTACAAAATAAGTCCAAACAGGTTTCTTTACTTGCTTAGCAGTTCCTCTTCTTCTCAGCTATTTAAACTGTAAAGGCAGTTCAATCAACTGGAACTACGAGATAAGATAAGAAAATAAAATTCCAGGCCTGCTACAAGAAACAGAACAGACAAAGGATTTTAAAGCCTCAGATTGTCATAAATGAAACATCCCATTCTCCCTGGTGCTGCAGAAAGCCAAAATGGACTGTTCACATTTCTGAAGATGGGAGAGCCTTAAAAATCTTCAAAAAAAGTAGGTCTTGCTTCTTTCCTTGTGCTTACAGAGTATTTAATGCCATCCACAGTAAAAATTAGGTTATTAGGATATTTCATTTGAAATCTGATATTTTTGTCAATCAGAAACTTACAATATGGAGCCAGCATTTGTCTAGATTGCCTTATTTGTGTTGGTAAATCCTGTGCTATAGAAATTTTATTATTTTGTTATATAGATCCACCAGATTTTTTAATAGTTAACAGTACTTTGCTCACATCTTGGTAGTTCAATATTTTAACATAAACAGGTCTGGGTATATTTGAAGCTTGAGATTCTCTGTATGCTCTATGCGCCCTTTCTATGACCATCTGCTTAACAACCTCAGAGTCCTTGAGCAGTATTTCAAATATTTGTGTAATAGAAGTGATCAGGTCATTATATTGAATAGATTCTGGGATCCCTCTGTGATTATATTGTTACGTCTGGATCTTGCTTCCAAGTCCAGAATCTTATTTTGCATCATTTGGATGTCAGTTCCATGTGTCTCTGTTCTTTTAGTGAGCATTAATATATTGTCTTCATTGGTAGCAATTCTAGTTTCTGCTTTCTCCATTCTTTCGAGAATCGATTACGTGTCTCACTAAATGAAAGTGTTTCAGATGTTAGCTCTTTTAAGGCATCCTGTATAGGTAGCAATGCTGATTTGATTTCTTCCATTGTGACCTGTTGATCAGATTTTGTTGATGGCCCTGTTTTTGCAGTCTCTTGCTGTTTGATAGTTTTCTGTCTCTTGATTAAAGATTCTTTCTCCGGTGATTGCAAAGCTGACAGCTTGGTTTTGGAAGTTGTAGTTTCCATATTTTTGTCCTCCTTTGACATTTCAAATTCTGCTGAAGATTTATTTCCCAAAGAAAAGTTACAAAAGTGAGATCAATCAGTCCTTTTTTTAGTGCTCTGTTCAGAGTCAACCTGACAATCAGATCCAATCCTGCTATTACCAAGTATTTTTTTTCGATTTTTCTTTCTCAGAACCAAAAGTGACTTCTGGTCAATTAGTAATAACTGCCAATTAGTTTGTTTACTCTAAGTATAACTCCACAGGGTTGATTTTTTTCTCAGGTATTTGAAGAGCTGAAGTACTGCAGTGCTTATAGAACAGCAGCCATCTTTGTTCTGCCAGCCATTTTCCCTTTCAAAGGTTAGAGTCAAACCCTGTACTTTCTGTATGTGATGTAAATTCCTTAATGACTGTGTCAACCACCAACCACCATGTGTAAAAATCTAAGAACTACAAGATATTGTTTCAAGTTATGTCACTTCAACCTAATTTCAAACAGCCTAATATTTTGGCAAGTGTTGCTTGTAAAAAAATTAGAATAATAATTGTATGACAGAAATACTTATGAAATAATTGTGAATATAACAGCGTTCAAAAGAAGACAGAGTCAGGCTGTATGACTCTTCTCTTTGCTGTTGAGCACAGCCATGCAGTATATTTGCAGACACCTGTGAACATTTGAGCAGTAGCAGATAACAGCACTGAAGTCAGGAAAGCATGAATTTATTGATCTAATGAATAGAGTTAATAGTAATGCTAATGGGCCAGTCAGAGGCAACAAAGAATTTTCTGTGACTGGTTCTTTACTCCTGGTAAAGAAACATGAGAGGCAGAACAAGTAAAACATTTACAGTAAGCATCACTTTCAATACTGGGTACTGTTGATATTTTCATATAAAATAGTCTGACTTATTTGAAGGCTTGCTTTGCTGCAAGGTTAATATCACTTTATAATTTATCCTAAGGCAATACTTATAATTCATATTCCAAGAAGAATGTATGATTATCTCAAAGACAGTAATGAGCAAGAATTGATGCACATACACTATGCAAGAATTAAAGATCATGCAAGCTACAGGTGGCATAGTAAACAAATTGAACTTACTGGGTAAATTGAATGGTAAAATTAGCCAAATAAGACAAGAAAAGGATGTAAGCAGATGCACAAAATTTAACTAACTGGATAAAAGTAGAAACTATCCAGTTCAGGCAATAGCAGAAGAGGCAGTAGCAAAAATATCAGTTCAAAGTATTTTATGTAGTTAATGCTAAATGAGGATTCTTGTCTAATTCCAAAATGTGAACCTTTAACCCACCTCCAGGTATATATATTGAATTCTAAGGTGGCCAATTGAAATTTCTTTAACTCTAGAAGTATTTCAGAGAGCCGTTGATAATATCATACCATGTCACATCACAGCCTGTAGTGTTACAGGCAGAGGTTGGCCAGAAAGTGCTTGGTGCAGTTGTAGTGTAGGAATGCATACCGAATTGATATGGGTCAATGTCTTTGACAAATTCTCAACAGTACTACAACCCAATTGAAAAAGGAATGCCAGATATAATGATTGTCAGAAGTTTAATGAGTCACTTTAGAGTCAAATAATCTTTGTGGAGTCGTATTATAAACCATGATACAGCACATTTTAAATTTTCTTGCAGTACTCCACATAATGCTGCCCACTTTAGAAAAATACATCTCACAAGTTAATTACAAGCCTGATGCATTTACATAAATGCCAGATACATTAAATAGGGAACATCTACAAAACTGTGAACAATATTTGTTTGGGAGGCACCTAGAAGTATTGATAGGTTGGTCCTCAACTACCAGCCTCTACTTTTCTGTAACAGGAACTCAAAACTTAAGAAAAATTACTATTTGCTATAGCTGCTCTGTGATGTCATTATGTTAAGTTTGCTATGTAATGGCAAATCAATTACTTCAATTAATCCTTTAAGTTTTTTTTTTTACATATGGAGATGAACTGACAATGTTCCAGGAATTATTTAAAGGATTCAGGGTAATAATTCCTTAATAACAAAATGAAGATATGCTTAGTAGAATTTATGGATATAGGTATGAGAAAATGCAAAGAAGTAGCACATGATAGTCTTAATTTGGTCTGGCATGTCAGAATAAATATAACACCTGATTAGAAACTGTGAAATATATAACATACGCAAAAAACAGAAACATAGGAGGTCAGATTCTCAGAGTTGCTCTCAGTGTAAGTCTATTATGATTCTGAAAGACTTGCTGTCAGTGTAAGTGACTTACTTTGGTGTACGGCCTATCTATAAACAGGCATACACTGGGGTCCAGATTCCAAAACACCCACTCTCAGTGTAAGTGGTCACAGTGGTCACTCATACTAACAGCAAGTCTTTTGGAATCGGGCATAAACTCAACAAAATTCCATGTCATTAATAGATGAAGGTTGGTATAAATTAAGTTTTCTAAAGTTGTACAAGTGAGAGATATAAAAAAGCTACTCTGTAAAAACTGTCAAATCAATTTTGTGTGATAAGGAACATCAGAGGAGATGATCACATACATCAGACCACAGCTTGTTATTCGTGAGTCTCTTATATGTTCTGTTTAAATATGATATCATGAGCTTCTTATATGCTCTGTTTAAATATGATACCTCAAGTTTGACACCCTCAAGAGAATATGGTATACATTTTAAAAGAAAAAGAAATAATAATAATAATTAAAGTTCAGATTTCATTTCCAATGATTGCTACTTAGCTACCCTGAAATGCTTTGGCACTTTACTTTGCCTAGCTCTGCTTCTGATGGATAAACATGAAATCTACATTTTGACTTCATTCTCACTATTAGGTCAACACTTAAAATAGTCATGATTGAACTACAAGAGGAAAGAAAAAAATAAACAGAAACTTGACATTGACAGAACTATGAGGACTCTAACTTTGACAAAATGGAGGAATAGAAATGTACTAGTGTTAGAAAAATATGTATTAATGTGTGTATGCTTAATGCCAAATTAATAATCAAGTATTTTAATATGCTTTTCATTCTATTTTTCATGCACTGTATTTTATACAAATTGAGTTTCATATGAGACTGAAAAAGATGCTTTTTGAAAACTGCAGTTTGCGTTCTGAAACTTGCAAGTTGCCCTCTGACCTAGTAACTGCTAGCACAGCAATATTCATGTTTATGCCTTGTGAGTATGTAATTGAGAAGCAGGTGTTTATCTGCAAGGTCAGAAGTGAATGAATGAACAATGTCTTATGTTATAAATGTAATGGTTTTAGACAAACAGCTCTGTCCAGAGGATGGGAACCTCTGCAGCTGTAGTAATTTAGAGATAAAGTAGACAAAGGATTATTAGAGAAATTAACTGCTAGCATTGTGCTTGATTTAGCCGTAGTATCTTGAATGTAACATAACATGTATCTAACTGGGAGTAATCAAGGCCATGTTGTTTTCCTCAGGACGTTTCACATAAAAATTGATAAATCAGCAGAAATTCATGGGAAAGATGGTCAGCAGATGATGATGAAAAAGGTGGTAAACTGTTACGTCAGCATGGTAGGACACAACCAGTTTAAGAATGTATAAAAATGAAAGTATTTCCTGTTTCTGGTTAGACAAACTCTGTATTAGCATGTTTTAGTCTCCTTGCTGCAAGATTAAAGTGCCTTAACCTGAACCTACCGTGTTTTGATAATTTTTTAAGTATATTTTGCCTTTGACAGTTTGGTCCTTCGGACCGGAAAGTACCTCTCGCTCTAGGCCTAGGTCAGAATTGGGCCCGGTGGCATGCATCCGTACGGAGAAGAGGCCAAATCGGCTCTTCTGGTTTGAAAGACCTCTGACTGAATTGTCGTTCGAAAGAGACCAGCCACTGTTTCTGATCTGGGATTGGAGGACGAGTCAAATCAACTCACGGAGGGTCAGGTAAGGAGGAATTACCTTATTTCTGTTTTAAGATCAGGGACTAAGTACAGAACTGTTTTTTGTCAGGTAGATTTGCATGTGCAGATCAGGGACAGAAAAAGGGGTTACTGTTTTTTGTCATAGATCAGGGAAACAGAATAGGTAGGCAGTTATTCTAGATAAACTGTGAAAAGGTATAGATTTGTGGTACCACGTGATAAAAAGGGTTACGTAACAATTTACCATTTAGCTAAGACAGCAATGGGAAATCAGTGCACTAAAAGCTCCCGAGACCCGCCCCTAACTGAAGACGTGAAGTATATGCAATTACAGCGTGCCGATAATGTTAAGTACTACACCAAATGGATTGATAAGTATAAATTCGAGGGTAATTTAGATAAACTTGCACTTATGAAACTTGTTAAACAGTTAAAAATAGACACAAAAGGTCAACTAAAAAAGCAAAGACAATTAGGAGTCCCTCAGGCGCATAAGTGGCTTGAGGAAGCAAATCGCAGGGAGCAGAGAATTAAAAATTCAAAGACAATGTTCTTAGACAAAGAAGACAATAACTTGGTAATAGCAACAGTCCTACCTCTGCCCCCTCCGCTTCTGTTGCCAGAATATGAAGCAAGTGGACAAGCTGATCCACCTCCGCTATACCCAGTTGTTCCTGGAAAATCACAACCGTTTGTCAGGGATCCTATCGAGACCAGGTCTAGAACATGCAACTTGAGGAGGGAGATTGAATTAAATGAATTAAGTAGAGAATCACAGGCTAGGAGTGAAGAAGAGATATGTCCGCTCATAGAAGTACCGAATCCTCAGGCAGGACAGGCAGGACAGGATCCGACTCATAGGTTCATAGATTAGTACTAGGCTAACTGTCCTTACGAGCCATTTTAAGCCTAGCCAATTATCCCTTGTGAGACTCAAACCCTGCACCTCATGTTTGTAAGGCAAACACCTTAACCATTAGGCCACCCTCTCTCCACTCTTTTAGTTTATAGACCGTGGACACCGGCAGATATCCGGAAAGCCACGGAGGAAATTCCCCACCCAAAAGTGAATTTTAGAAAATTTTTAGAAGACTTACAGGGTATGAGGTTAAGTTACCATTTAAATGGAGAGGAAGTAGAAAAAGTAGTTAGACAAATTGTGGGTCCAGATTGGCACATGATCAGTGGCGACTGGAATCCTCGTGACGCACAACTTAGACCACTCCCACATACTAATGCAGAACTGGATGGCAGAGTAAAAGGTCTGACAGACCTAGTCTCTGAAAAGTGGAAGCCTAGGGCTGATTGGACTTGCATTAATCAATGCATTCAACAGGAAGGTGAAACAGTTGATAGATATTATGCTAGGCTGTTGGAGTGTTTTAATAATCACTGCGGAATGCAGATACCAGAAAACCAGACACAAGATTCCTCATATGAGCAACAGTTAAAGAATGCATTCTTGAAGGGTAGTATAACTCCCATTAGCAGCTTTATTACAAAGCACATGGTAGATCATCGAACAAGTAGATTACAGCCATTACTTGAATATGCTAGACATGCAGAAAGGCATTTTAATAGTAAAAAGAAAAAGAAAACTCAAGTATTTTCGGCAGAAGATGGGTCAGAAGTATTTGTAGTACAAACTAGGAAAAAGGGTAAGAAAAATACCCAGGGAAATAAACAATCTGATAAACAATCAGAAGATTTCGAAGAAAGAAAGAAAGAAAAAGGGTGAATGTTTTAAGTGAGGGAAAAAAGGACATTTAGCAAGGGATTGCAGGCTAAACAAGAAGGTGACTACAGAAAATAAGGAGGATGAGGAATGACTATATGATAGTCAGGAATCATTGGATGAGAATAAGCAGGAAAAGGTAAGTGCAAATATGATAGCAGGAGTAGAGGATGACACAAGGGTAGAGGATGTACATGAATTCGCAGACATAGAAGAAGATGAAATTTTAGACCTAGCTCTATTGAGCTTAGAGCTTTACTTAGCAGACACGAAACCGGAAGTGACACTTCTGGTAGAGGGAATGGAAGTTAAATTTTTGTGTGACTCAGGGGCTTCTTGGACCCTGATACACCCTTCCAAGTTACCGGAAGATTCAGAATCACCAGATTATATACTAGTGAAAGCAGCTAATGGACAGCTGTATCAGGAGCCACTCTCCCATGACATAGCAATAACAGACCCCGTTTCAGGAATGACCCAGAAAAGTAAAATTGTAGTTTCTGCAAAATGCCCAGTAAATCTTTTGGGTAGAGATTTTATGCAGATATCTGGCATAGCCATAGTTCCAACCATGCAGGGTATGGAAGCACAGCGACAAATGGATACTTTTGTAGTGCGACTGGAGAGTGAGACATATTATTGGTACAGCCAGGACTTAGTTACGACTGGTCCAGGGGCAGTAACTGAAGAACTGATGAACGTAGCTATCAGTAAGTCCCCCTCCCTCGACATTGGCAAACAGTGTTTGTTGCATTGTACTCTATATTACTGTAATAGACCAGGACCTGATGAAGATTATGAACAGGAATTGTTTCAGAACCATGCAAACAGGCTAGTATTGCAAAACTTGTACTGGGATGCAGAGGGGAACAGTGTAGCAAGCTGTTCATTGCCCCAGGAATTTTTAGCACTTTACAAATCTAATTGACTGCCCCATGTTAGTTTAACTAAGAATAAAAATTTGAAATGGGCAGACTTAGGTGAAAAAGTCACAAGGTGGGAAAAGTAGACAGAATTAGAGCTCACTGAACAAGGAGTACAGAAACAGAGATCGAATTGGATTACACAGACACACCCAGCTGTGCACTCACAGGCTAGTGAGAATAGCTGAGTATTACTCTTATTGGAAGAAGAGGAAAAAGCCTTATGAGATATACCAGAGACTGTCTGGTCAACAGGGAAATCAGATGTAGGACTTATTCGTACAGCAGGACCAGTTACTATTATGCCAAAATCAGCATTTAGACCTCAGAAAAGACAGTATCCCTTAAGAAAGGATGCAGAGATAGGGATCAAACCTATAATAGCAGCCTTACTTAAAGAAGGAGTCTTAACAGAATCTCCTGATTCACCATGCAATACACCTTTATTTCCTGTCAGAAAAGCAAACAGGGAATGGCGTATGGTCCAAGATTTACAAGCTGTAAATAATGCACTTATACCCAGGGCACCAACGGTGCCAGATCCACACACCTTACTGAATGATTTAAAGCCAGAGCAAAAATATTTTTCAGTGGTAGACATTAGTAATGCATTTTTCTCTATACCGATACACCCTGACAGCCAGTATTGGTTTGCATTTACATTTCAGGGAAGGCGGTACACATATACGAGATTACCACAGGGATATTGTGAAAGTCCAATGATATTTGCACAGGAAATGGCAAGCAACCTGGTGGGATTTGTCCCACCAAAAGGTAGTCAGATTTTACTTTATGTAGACGACAGTCTGCAGGCTGCCCCCACCCAGCAAGAATGCAGAGAGGACACAATAACTTTATTACAATTTTTGGCTACTCAAGGTCACAAAGTAAATAAAGACAAGCTACAGCTTTGGAGAAAACAAGTTAAGTACTTGGGATATGTAATATCCAAAGAAGGTAGGATCTTAGATGAAGATAGAAAAACAGCAATTTTACAAGCACCTAGACCAACTACCAGGAAGGAAATTATGTCCTTCCTGGGAACTACTAATTTTTGTCAGAGCTGGATACCGAACTATGCTTTGGAATCTGCTCCACTGGCTGATTTAATATTTAAAAAGCCGATGGCAGCAGGGGATTTATTACAATGGACACCTGAAGCAGAAGCAGCTTTCTGTAAGCTGAAACAACTGATAGCATCATCCTTAGTTCTAGGATTACCAAACTATTACAAGCAGTTTATTCAAACCGTAGACTGTAAGCAAGGTTATATGACATCAGTATTGACACAGCAACATGGGGACAAGCAACGTCCCATAGCTTACTATTCATCACAGTTACACCCAGTGGCGCGATCCCTGCCCCACTGTGTACAAGCAGTAGTTGCAGCTGCAATGGCAGTGCAGGCTTCGGCCTCAGTAGTGCTATTCCACCCTCTCACGTTGAGAGTGCCTCATGCAGTCGCAATTATTTTACTGCAAGAAAAAGTAGCATGTCTTTCCCCAGCTAGGCATCTTTCCTGTATGACCATACTGTTGAGCCAACCTCATATGACAATTGAACGATGCACAACTTTGAATCCATTAACTTTGCTTCCAACCCCTGCAGATGGCAAACCACACTGCTGCCTGCAGGAGATTGAGCAAAAAACATTACCTAGACAAGACCTTACAGATATTCTCTTGGATGATGCTGAGGTGACATACTATGTGGATGGCTCGTGCAGGAGGGGTCCTACAGGACAGAACCTAGTGGGGTATGCAGTCGTTTCTGATACTAAAACTTTAGAAGCAAAATCTTTACCACACAACTTATCTGCACAAGCGGCAGAATTGATTGCCTTGACAAGGGTATGTACCTTAGCAAAAGGTAAGAATGTGAACATTTATATTGACAGTCAGTATGCTTTTTCTATTGTACATGTTTTTGCGCAGCAGTGGAAAAATAGAGGAATTATAACATCTACTGGTAAACCGATCAGTCATGCGCAATTTATTTTAGACTTGTTAGATTCAATTCAGTTACCTAAAAAAGTAGCTATTTGCAAATGCGTAGCTCATACGAAACAACAGGATAGGATTTCAAAAGGTAATGCATGAGCTGATACAGCTGTGAAACAGGCACTTCAGCCACAGAAACTTTTCATTTGAATGAGGAATTACAACCCTCTGAGATTCTAGATTTAGAAATGTTAAAAATAATGCAGACACTTACTACAAATATAGAAAAGCAGAAGTGGATAAAGCAAGGAGCAATCCTCGAAAAGGGACTGTACATCTCCAAGGAGAAGAAACCAATTTTGCCATCTAATTTGTTTAGATATGCAGCGTTGTTGAGACATGGGCAGAGCCATGTCTCAACAGGGGGGATGGTACAGTTAGTGAATCGAGTATTTACAACCTATGGATTTACCAATTATACAAAAAATCTTTGTGCAGCATGCCATGTTTGTAACAAGCATCATGCACAAGGGGCGTTGAAGCCTAAGCAAGGGAATTTTCCTACACCACCGTATCCGTTCCATGCTATTTGTATGGATTTCATAGAATTGAATAAATGTGAAAATAAGAAGTATTGCCTTGTTATTATAGACATGTTTTCCAAATGGGTAGAAGCGTTTCCAACTAAAAATTCAGATGCAGCTACTGTTGCAAAGGTCCTTGTTAAAGAGATTATACCCAGATTTGGTATACCGGAAAAGAATTATAGTGATAACGGGACACATTTTGTGAACCAATTGATTCAGCAACTTAGTCGCTATTTTGGGATATCGTTAAAGAACCACTGCGCTTATCACCCCCAATCTGCAGGGCTAGTAGAGAGGCATAATGGGGTGTTGAAGAATAAACTTAGGAAGTTGATAGTAGAGACACAGAAAAACTAGGTGCACTGTTTACCTTTAGCACTGTTGAGTATGAGAACTGTTCCAAATGCAAAGGGATTAACTCCTTTTGAAACTTTGTTTGGAAGGGCATATTGTACACCTCAGTGGAAACCTCTCATGTCTACAGAGCAGGAGGCTGACAGTTCACTTGCAGGGTATATGAGGCGATTTTTGAATAACAAACTTTTGCAGTTAAATTCTGTTTCAGATAAAGAGCAACCAAGATCGGAAGCACCAGTAATCCCAGGCACTTGGGTCTTGGTGAAGATTGTGAAGCGAAAGAATTGGAGTTCTCCGAAGTGGGAAGGTCCGTACCAGGTACTACTGTCGACACCCACTGCAGTCAAGATCGCAGAGCGAGCTTCCTGGATTCATTTGATGCACTGTAAACTGGTTAGAAACTTTGAACTGGACAAAAACTTTGTTACTGTTGCACAACAAGAACAAAATGGCCTGTTACAGAGTGAGTAGAGACATTGAGCAACCCCAGAAAACTTGTATGATTGTTTTTATTGTAATATTGATCACACTGTTCTTTTTGTTGTGGCCACTCCTTTTTCCTGCCACAAAGGTTGAATTGATTAGATGTAATGAACCAAACATAGACTGGCATCTGAACTTTAACACTTATCAGGCAATTACACGTGTGTACGCTGAGACTTTTAATGTTTTGAATTGTTGAGTCTGTACGGCAATACCAACAGCACATGGGGGCTTATTAATGACTGCTATCCCCCTAGGGGTCAATGAGACCTGGGAAAATCTGTTTTTTGACACAGTTGCTATTAAAGCATATGATAAGGTAGCACTGTATTTGCCTGTGGCACAAAAAGGAATTGTATGTTTCTATAAAAATGATACCATCCAAGTGGGATGGAGTAAGTGTAATGTTACAATACGATATAAATGTTATAGAAAACCAAATTATTTGAATGGATTTTGTAGTACAGATTATGACTCATTTTTGAAATCTATGCATAAGACTCTTGACCAGGTACAACGCAATCCTGTACTTTTTAAACAGTTATCTGTAATAGACAAGAAAATGTTTCATGCAGGGCAGTCATTTCGTAACAAAGTAATAACTAAGGTGGAGGACTGTTATTTTGTGTGTTAAAAAAGCATATAAATGGTTACCTGAGAATTAGTCTGGCAGTTGTTTTTTGGGGTACCTGGTTCCGGCCATCCGACACACTGCAGTTTTGCCTCAAGGGAGTATTCGAAATACTCGAGACATAACCAAAAAACTGTTAAGAAATCCAAGAATCCAGTGGGACAGATCGAAGCGGGCTGGAAAGACCATTGTGATGTGGGAACCAAACTTGCACACATGGACTTGAGTGATGCTGTCATATACTGAGCAGGTATATCACCCATGTATGGCGGAGTTACATCAATATGGGAGCTGCGAAAACTGTCCAAACTTCTCGAAGTAATGAGTAATGCGACTTTTTCTGCTCTTGAACTAACTGATGAACTGAATGCCATGAGAACTGTAGTGCTCCAAAACCGAATGGCTCCTGACTTCACCCTAGCGGCGAGAGGCGGAACTTGTGCTTTAATCAAAGAAGAATGCTGTGCGTTTATTCCTGACCATCAGCATGAGATTAACGATCATCTTGAGGTGATTCAGCAAGTGTCAGCCATGACCAAGCCAGGCCCAAACCCTCTGACAGACTTTTTCCAGAATGCCTTTGGGGGGGCTCCATTTTTATGAAAATATTGACTGCTATTGGGGTAGGATTACTCCTGATAGGAGTTTGTATTTGTTGTGGAATCCCCTGCATGAAGAGATTAGTTAAAGAATTCATAGATATATCCGTATCTGAGACTATGTATCAAAGTACTGAATTTGAAGAGCTGCTAGAATGCGAAACACTTTCATAAAAGTTTAAACTGAATGACTTTCTTAACTGCAAATCCTGAATGGAAGAGGTTAGGAAAAGAAGCAAGCTGTTTATTCTTTTCTTGAAAATAGAATAAAAAGTATTAACAGGAGGGAAATGCTAGAAAAATATGTATTAATGTGTGTATGCTTAATACTTAAATTAATAATCAAGTATTTTAATATGCTTTTCATTCTATTTTTCATGTACTGTATTTTATACAAAATTGAGTTTCATATGAGTCTGAAAGATGCTTTTTGAAAACTGTGCCCCATAATAACTTTCTGAAACTTACAAGGTGCCCTCTGACCTAGTAACTGCTAGCACAGCAATATTAAGCATGTTTATGCCTTGTGAGTATGTATTGGTGAGAAGCAGGTGTTTATCTTCTAGGTCAGAAGTGAATGAATGAACAATGTCTTATGTTATAAATATGTAATGGTTTTATGAACAACAGCTCTGTCCAGAGGATGGGAACACTCTGCAGCTGTAGTAATTTAGAGATAAAGTAGACAAAGGATTATTAGAGAATTAACTAGCTAGTATTGTGCTTGATTTAGCCATAGTATCTTGAATATGTAACATAACATGTATCTAACTTTGGAGTAATCAAGGCCATGTTGTTTTCCTCAGGAAGTTTCACATAAAATTGATAAATCAGCAGAAATCCATGGGAAAGATGGTCAGCAGATGATGATGAAAAAGGTGAAGTAAACTGTTATGTCAGCATGGTAGAGACACAACCAGTTTAAGAATGTATAAAATGATAAAGTATTTCCTGTTTCTGGTTAGACAAACTCTCTGTATGCCCAGTAGCATGTTTTTTGTCTCCTTGCACTTGCAAGATTAAAGTGCCTTTAACCTGAACTCGCTGTGTTTGATCATTTTTAAGTATATTTTCCTTTGACAACTAGATCAAGAAATACAGAGTAAGAAGAGAAATGGAGAGGAGTACAGTATGTTGGGAAGCAAAGCTTTCCCATCATAATATTGAACTTAAAGGTAAGGATAGCCTGATTCTGCAAAAAGAAACAGTTGACAACTCTGAAACTTATCATACATTCAGAGAGAAGCTACAAAACACTGCAGAGAAAAATTGTTCACAGGCATCCTTGAAATTCAATTTAGAGCA
>NC_056733.1:1378927274-1378956481 GCF_019279795.1 Protopterus annectens
ACTATTATGAATGTTCTTAAAGATAACTGGAAAGTAAAAACAGCAAAATGCTATGCACTTATATAGCCAAAATGGAAGCAAAGCTCTCTCCATCCAAGATTGTGCTAGACAGTCAAGAGGAGAAGGGTAACGCCCACACTACAGCTCAAGCAAAACATAGCCCTTCTAAACCCACACCACCAACACCCACATATAGCAACACTAAATCCATATATGCAGAGGCCCTTAACTGTAACCTGCCCAAGCAACAAGGACCTCTGAAGCTGAAACGCAAACAAACACCAATCACAACCAAAGTGTCACATAGCTCACAACACCAGTGTGCCACCCAGCAACAGCCCCTAAGGCAAGACAATGTACCTAGCACTTAACTCATAGGTGATTCTATAGTCAGGCACACTGATGTCCCACTCGCCAGGTTGAACAAGGAGAAAATTACAGTAAGCTGCCTGTTGGGTGCCAGGATCTACCACATAATGCATGCACTCAAGTCACTCCACAACAAGTACAAATATGACTCTGTCATTGTCCATGTTGGAGTGAATGACTTGAGACGTACCTCTCTGGACTACATGAAAAGGGACATGGAAGCACTCTCGGATAATGTGGCCCAGGCAGGTATGACCCTAGCCCTGAGTATCATCCTGCCTTTGCCCAGAATGATACCACAATATAAGGACAAAATGATTGACTTCAACAATTGGCTAAGCTTCTGGTGTCATTTAAAGGGGATCCAGTATCTGTCAGCCTGGGACGACATGATCGACAGACTATGATGCTTTGCCAGAGATGGTCTGCACCTGTCGCCTCTGGGATTCAGGTTACTGGCTAAGGCTCTTGCCACCCCCATAGTGCCTTTTTTAGGCAAAGTTCAAAGGATAAAACCACCACTATAACAGGTACAAGCATGCAAAATCTGAAGGTAATGCTACTCAATGCTAGAAGTCTAAACCTCAAAATGCACTCTCTCGAGGCACTCCTAAAAATGGAGAACATTGATATCTGTGCAGTAACTGAGACGTGGTTCAAGGCTCCAGAGAGCACCCCTGCAATACCAGGCTACAACTTTTACCACACTTTTCGGCCACCAAACCAGGACCGAAACACTAAAGGTGGAGGAGTGTCAGTATTCACCAAGGATATTCACATCACCAGGCTATTTGCCCAACACAATACGTCTGAAATTCTCCAGGTGAAACTAACACTAAGTAAGACTGCAATCCAAATTGTAGCCTGCTACAGATCCCCCACCATGCCGCAAGATTATCACTACACCTTTCTAAAGATACTGGAAAATATTAAGATAGAACCAAACACCCTAACACTGGGTGATTTTAACTACCCTGCCATTAACTGGGAAAACTACTCGTGTACCAACACCTTTGCCCAACGGTTCTTGGAATTCATAAATTCCAACGCCCTGGATCAACTAATCCATAGTCCCACCAGGGGCTCCAATATCCTAGACCTGGTCATTACCAACATGGGAAATCGATGCTCCACACCTATGGTCACCCCCTCATTAGTCAGGTCTGACCATAAGCTAATCACCCTTAACATCCACATCCTAACCCCACCCCCAGTAAGGAAACCTCCATAAAAAACTTCTCCACATCCAACTTCATGCTACTCAAGTCAGAAGTGACAAACTTCATGACACCCATGCAGATGGGAACTGAAAGTTCAACTGCTGAGTCCTACACTAAGGCACTGTATGAGCACATCCACTCATGCATGAATCGTGCCATCCCAAATAGAACCAAGATGCTCTCATCCAAAAAAAGAAAGCCAATCTGGTGATCCCCTGCCATAAACAAACTTTACAACAAAAGGAAGAAACTGTTGCAGAAAAGAGGAAAATCCCAGGATGCAAAAAACTCCCTTACCAGCCGCAGTAAAAACTGAGATCCCTCATAAAATCCTCCAAAGCTAGTTACGAAAATAAAATTGCCAAAGATTCCAAAGACAACCACAAGGCATGCTATAACTATGTCAAGAATCTAAATGGCAATGCTCAGATCTACTCTGAGCTAAAACAGAATGGCATTAAATATACTGATCCCAAGGATATTGCCAATATCCTGGCTGATCGATTCAGTGCCAACTTCATCCCCCTCTCACCCCCTAAATGGCCCATCTTAATACCGGAAGATTGCCAAATTCTGGTAATAACGGCCACAGAGGTAAAAAACGCACTCTCCAAAGCTAAGAATACAGCATCCATGGGACCAGATGACATCCCGGGCTGTGTACTACATGAACTACAATATGAATTGGCACCTCACCTAAGTGTCATGTTTATTCATAGCCTCACCTCAGGTTTCATGCCCACTGAGTGGTGCAGAGATACAGTTATCCCACTCCACAAAGGGAGATCCACCTTGGATCCCGGAAACTACTGTTCCATCAGTCTGACAAGCCTTATCTGCAAGGCCATGGAGTGAATTATCATGGAACTTATAAACAAAGACATTGGCAACCTTCAAACACTGGACCCCATCCAGTTTGGGTTCGTGATGGGCTGATCTTTTCTCCTGAACCTGATTGACTTCTTCAGATCAGTCTCTAGAGCCATGGACAAGGGTAAGGTCATTCACAAAGCCTATCTAGACCTTGCCAAGGCCTTTGACACCATCCCCCACTCTGGAATCATAGATAAACTTACTAAGCTGGGCACTAATCCCTACGTCACCCAATGGGTTGCTAACTGGCTTACTGATAGAACCCACACTGTAAAAGTAGCCGACTTCAAATCCAGCTCCAGACAAGTGACAAGTGGAGTACCTCAGGGTTCAGTCCTGGGACCGCTCTTGTTTGGCATCTACTTCTCTGAAGTGCAGGCCAACACTAAGGGACTCTGGCTAACAAAGTTCGCAGATGACTGCAAACTGGGAGCCATTATTGAATCCCCAAATTATGTGGATACTGTACAAAAGGGCCTTACAGAAACAGATGCTTGGTGCCAGAACCATAGGCTCAAGCTCAATGCCAAGAAATGTATAGTTATCCCCTTTGGGAAAAAACATACACCAGTGAATTACCATATAGGTGTTAATACACTAAACACTGAAAGTGTGATAAGAGACTTAGGGACGCAGGTGGACAGTAGTCTCACTTTCGATAACCACATTGCCACAACAGTCAGGAAATCCTTCTATGTGGCACACCTCATCACTAAGGGCTTTTCATCCAGAAAAAAGGAGGTCATTGTCCCATTGTACTCATCCCTCATTAGACCCATTATAGAATACAATGCCCCATTTGGTATATACCTCTCAAGACATCTGCAACAACTGGAAAGGCCGCAGAATTACCTCACTAAAAGAATCACATGCCTAAAGCAGATGCCCTACGCTGACTGTCTTAAAAAACTCCAGCTATACTCTGTCACATATCGTCTACTCAGAGGCGATCTCTGCTTAACATACAAGGCCATGTCAAACCCAGAGCTGATGGACATGCTACACTTAAAGAAATCTCAATCCTTCAGAGCCACACGCTCCAGGGATCTAAACCTCGTCATCACAATAAACAAAGTATGCTGGAGGGATAGGTTCCTGACCCAGAGACTCCCCAGACTCTGGAATAGATTGCCCATACATGTCAAGCAGAGTGCCTCTTTGGCCCTCTTCAAAAGGAACCTTGACGATAGGATGGGAGAAAGGAAATTTACCCCGGGGATCACGTTAGTCGCCCTGCTAGACAGGGATCCAGGGAAGTAAATAGTTTGGGAAGAAATAGCCAGGGAATTGTTATGTCTAGGATTGTATAAGCCCTAGGGCTGATAGCCTAGTACCAACCTATGAACCAGATAAATCCACAACCGCACAACATAATAATGTAGCAAACAAACAAGACATACCGCCAAATGTATGGCTCTACAATCATATACTATTTATTAAAACAAAATAACAGTATGGTAAGCGCTTTCACCACCTTACCGGTGGCTTCTTCAGACCATTAGCAATGAGCAACATTAAAATACCATTTAAATAACCTTCCACTTACTTTATGTTAATGCTTTTCACATGTTGCTAGTATTCCTATGCGCACATCTCTCATTTGTAACTAGCGCATGCTCCATAAGGAGTATCACGTCACTTATTCCGTGATTCAAAATTATTTAAAAGTGCAGTATTCAGGTACATGTAGAAACAGTAAAAACTTCATTCGCATACTCAGTTTTCCTTTTAAAACCTTTCCGTGACATAATAAAACCTGTTGTACATGTTATGAACTTTACATATAATATTTCCATACATTCATATCATGCATAGAGATTCCTGCATAAAACATTATACTGTATTAATTTTCAGCTTAAACATGCAATACATAAGACTCATAATTCTATATCTATAACATTTTTCTCAAGCCCCCTTTTTTATTTATTTTAAACATGATTCCCCTTTATTTAAAACTTTAACAGAGGCAAAAACATTCATAAGGATGGACCCATTCACTGCAACGCAAAGTAAATAGACGCACATGATAAAGATTTGTTGCCAGCTTAATTTAACGGCATATCTTCACAGATGCCCATGAACATTACTTCCTTACCAACTTTCATATTCCATCCCCATTCCATTTCACATAGACTTGATATATAAGCACCCAATCTGTCTATAAGCCTTTTTACAAGTGCACGTTCATCTATACTCACTTTTCAGGTACTATTTAACGCTTTATATTATATGCTTCTTAACTTTTCAAAGATCTTATTGTCAAACTAATGTGGAAATACTTCCTAGATGTCCTGTATATACTATATAACATGTACAGCTATTTATGGGCTTTTTCTTTGTCTAACTTTCACTTAGAATATTAAGTCTCATCAGCAAATCATACCAGGATTCATCCACTGCTCATCTTTATTGGCTGTAAGCATGTGTATTTCATAACCAACCATATTTTATTTCTCACATTATAAGGAGTTTATCATAATATATACATGATTTATAGTACGCATTGTACCCCTTATGTATCTAATACCTCTATGCCATTCTAAATAGAATTACATGTTACTAAATCAAATCCTAAGTTATGAATAGCTTGAATATGCTATTATCCTACCTCCATCCACTATCTATTACATATAGCATATACATTTGCTTCTCCTCTTGATGTAAGTTAAATACTTAGTTTATATAAGATATTTGATATAAAAAAATTGCTTTATGACCTGATGTTCGTTCATCAAATAATCGTGTATATCTATCATTTTCTAAAACCTCTAGATTCTAAAGCTGGCTTGACTAAAACCTTACTGTTCAGTCCATATCCTTTGTCCGCCCATAATGTAAGTATCAATTTTAACTCCCTATTTTCCACTCTGTTCTTGATATCTCCCATTCTTTTATCCTGAATTATCTTATCAATGACCCTAAATCTAAACCTATGCACACTATCATTAGACAGATCGTATCTCAATAAGGCACTAATGGAGTCTCTTGCTTCAACACTATTGATATATTCTTTTATTCTCTCTCTCATCATTCGTGTGGTCATGCCAACATAAAAATGCTGGCAGCAGTCACATTGTGCTATATACACTATGTTCCTTGACTCACAATCTGTCTTGCTCTTCAATACATATTCTTTACCTATCATAGGGTGTCTGAACTTATGGGTATTATGTATATAATCACACCAATTGCAGTGCCCATATGGGGAAGTCCCCTATGTGAGTTCAGTAGTCCCTTTCTTGGGATTACACAGCCTTCTCTTTAGGTTCTTCTTATTCCTATATTGGAATTTGGGCATATCACCCACTACTTCCTTGATTTTATCATCCGTCATTAGAACAGGCCAATGTTTTTCCACTACTGATTTTACTTCTTTTACATTATTGGTGTAGGATGTCAAAATCCTAATTTGCCCTTTATCTACTCTTTTTTATCTACTATAATCTGTTCAACACCATCGACTGAATAATAGGTTTTAGCTCTTGCTGTACTCAGGGACTTAACCTCCTCAGTGATATCTTTCACTACCCCAGCCTTATATCATCTTGATAACAATTCCCTAGCTAAATTCTGCATCCCTTTTTCAGACACTTCTTCTTTCTTACTCAGCCTAGAAACCCTCATGGCTTGGCCTTTCACTGCATTATTAAATGTCCTTCTAGGGTACATATGTGTCCTATGTAACATTGTATATCTGTAACACTCTTTTCTGTACATCCTGGCATCTAGGGTTCCATCTGGTAACTTCATTACTTTTACATCCAGATAATCTGTGTATCAGAACATTTCATGGTGAATCTCAAAAATGTTGTGGTTGTATGTAGCTGTTCAACAAATTGCCCTTGCTCTTCTTGTGTACCTTCCCCACAAGATAAAAATATCGTCCACAAATCTATGATATTTCACTTTTCTCAGGTACAGGTTCAACTTAAATACTATATTTTTCTCCCAGTATAGCATAACGTTGTTTGCATAGCTATTGGCACAACTTACGTTGTTGTATAAGATTGTATTCATAAATAAACACATCAGATGTATTAATTTCCTATCATACCCACTTTCATTTTCCAGATGTCTCCTCATATAGTCTACCCCAGTATCATTGGGCATACTCGTAAAAAGTGATATTACATCCATTGTTACTAGTAGCATATTATTATTAGACCCTTGCTGATTATGCATAAATTCACATTAATCATGAAGAAACATTTTAGTGTCTCTAAGTACTACCTCTGTTTTCTCCAGTATTAATCCAAGATATTTCTCTACAAAAATGGAATAGTGCTCTGAAAGCCACCCTCTACCTGCCACTATGGGTCTAAATGATGGTCTAAATGGATCCTTATGCATCTTTGGTGACCCTTGAAACATGGGTATGATAGGATGTTCAACATTTAAAAAATGCATCAGGTCAAGAGTAATATCATAACTTGCTAAACAATTGTTTAGGTTTAGGTTAACCCTTCTAACCATGCATTCTGTATCATGTGCGATTATTTACTCTGCGCCAATAAATAGCTGTACATGTAAGATAGTATATACAGGACATCTAGGAAGTATTTCCACATTAGTTTGACAATAACATCTTTGAAAGGTCAAGAAGCATATAATATAAAGCATTAGATAACACCGGAGAAGTCAGTATAGACGAAGGTGCACTTGTAAAAAGGCTTATAGACAGATCGGGTGCTTATATATCAATTCTATGTGAAATGGAATGGGAATGGAGTATGAAAGTTGGTAAGGAAGTAATGTTCATGGGCATCTGTGAAGATATGCCGTTAAATTAAGCTGACAAGAAATCTGTATCATGTGCAACTATTTACTTTGCGTTGCCGTGAATGGGTCCATCCTTATGAATGATTTTGCCTCTGTTAAAGTTTTAAATGAAGGGGAATAATGTTTTAAAATAAATAAAAAAGGGGGCTGGAGAAAAATGTTATATATGTAGAATTATGAGTCTTATATATTGCGTGTTTAAGCTGAAACTGAATACAGTATGATTTTTTTATGCAGGAATCTCTATGCATGATATGAATGTATGGAAATATAATATGTGAAGTTTATAACTTGTACAACAGGTTTTATTATATCACGAAAAAGTTTTAAAAGGAAAACTGAGTATGTGAAAGAAGTTTTTACTATTTCTACATGTACCTGAATATTGCACCTTTAAATAGTTTTGAATCACAGAATAAGTGACGTGATACTCCTTATGGAGCATGTGCTAGTTACGAATGAGAGGTGTGGGCATAGGAATACTAGCAACATGTGAAAAGTATTAAGACAAAGTAAGTGTTAGGTTATTTAAATGTTTTTTTTTAATGTTGTTTATTGTTAATGGTCTGAAGAAGCCATCAGTAAGGTGGTGAAAGCACTTACCATACGGTTATTTTGTTTAAATAAATAGTATATGATTTTAGAGCCATATGTTTGGTGATCGCTTTATTGCTTGTTTGTTTGCTACATAACTGGAAAGTTATTTTAGGTAATGGACATGTGGCAAAGGTATTGGGCACAGGTCCTAATTTTGTACATAGAAAATACAATTGTATTAAACAAATGTTGGAAAGTCAAGTAGAACACAGGAACAGTAACACTGCACAAAAAAATGAGAGGTATGTATATGTGTTTAGGATGTAATGCTTGTAAGTTCATCCATGAAGGTCCATTTGTTTGTTTTTCACATTTAGAACAAACAATAGCAGTGCCTAAAAAATGTGATTGTGGTACTACAGGTGTAGTATACATTGCGTTGTGTTCAGCATGTCCCGCATTTTATGTGGGAATGACAACGAGAAGTCTTAGGAAAAGAATCAGAGAACATTGTTATGCTATAAAAATCAAAACGCATTGTCAAAACATACAGAGGTTTGTGTAAATTGGAAGAAGTTCACTTTTTCCATTTTAGAAGTAGTAACTTGAGATCCTCGTGGAGGTAGTTACAAGAATTTTGTTGAGAGAAGGGAAGCTGAATGGCAGTTTCGATTGGCATCATATATTTCCCCTGGTTTAAACGATACTGTCAACACTAAATAATTTTTAAAGGCTAAAAGACCCAAACATAAGGAAATAAAATAAAGTATTTTATATTTTATATGATAAACATTTTAGATGAATTTTGTTTATTTTTTCATGGTAATTACAAAAAAATGTTCATATTGGGGTATATTCTATTTTATTTTATAATATTATTAAATTTTACATGGAGTTTAAATGGTTCATTTTAGGTAACACTGAATTTCATTTGCATTTGTGAACTGATTGGAATGCGCTTAATTGTATTAATTATTTAAAGTGGAGTATTGTCTGTTGAATTGTGTTTCTGAGAAAGACTTTCTGATGAATAGCGACTATTAAAGTTTAACTATGCTACAAACAAAAAATTTGGCACAATACCCCACTCCAGCACTGTTGACAAACTCAAGAGATTAGTTGCAAACTCATATGTCACCCGGTGGGTAGCCAACTGGCTTACTGACATGACACAGAAAGGTAGAATTGGGGAGTCCACCTCTATAAAGAGGCAACATACCTCTCAACCTGGAAACATCAAAAATCTGGACAAGGCCCATGAAAAATAGGTACAAATCTGTACGCTGATTAACGTAAAATTTGCATACATAATTATGTAACCCCACCCACTCCAATGGAATTGTGGGATACCAACTTTCAAATGCATACTGAAGAACAGGTGACCAAAATATGGCACCAGAGTCCCCCTGTAGCCATTCCAATGTCCCATTACGTGGCTATTTCACCACATTTACCATAAACACTAATGTGTGCATACTGCTTTACTTCTACAATGATTTGGATTTTATTTTTACATTATATAGCACAATGCACAAACATTAATAGATATCTGCTAAACAAAGCAACACTGTCTCACAATGAAAATTGACTTGACATTAAAACTTCTCTTCCCTTCAAACTCGCATTAATTGAAACAGCATTGAAACCCACACCACATCCAAAGAAAATGCATCTGGCCACTGATGGATAAAGACTACCTTTAGGCTGTTTTCAAATCATAGGCCCCTTGCACACAAAACAAGAAACATGCATGCATTCTTTGATACACCTTCCTGACTTTATTAAATTATATTCCTTGTATAATGCAGCACACTTGTTAGACTTAAGTTAACTTAGAGCACATTTTAAATTTATTGTTTCAACATTTTTCCAGTAGGCAATGAAACAAAATGCATGAACCAATAATGATAAAACTTCCCAATTCAGAACATTTCCATCATAAAAGTCTACTTCCACACACAGACACACACACACACACACACACACACACACACACCATGCATACGCATCTTTCACAGCTTCTCGCACTTATTTTCAATTTCAGTTTTTTGGGGAGATGGGGACAAAAGGCTAAAAACCAGGGACACATTTTAAACATAGCTTGTATAATTTTAGAAAGTTGCTATAAATTTCAAATACTGATCTTATAAACTTAGAAAATTGCTAGAATAAAAGGTTTTGTGTTACCATTTATTTTCTGAAGAATATGAAGTCTGAAATTCAAATGTCTGTCATTATTTAGTGAACAATGCTAACAACATCCCTGTAAGCCATAACAAAACAAAACCACAACTTAAGCATATTGGACACTAACCATAGTAAGTATTCATACATAAAATGCACTTTAACAGAATTCTGTCAATTTGTCTACTTTGGACAAATCACTTCTAAGAACTGAGACGATCTTAAAACTGATAGAAAGGTCAGACAAAAATCAGATGCTAAATTTAGTAAACCTCACCCCAGATTCCTATGTGTAGCCACCACTAAGCTTGCCAGACCATTGCTAAGTATATTTAACATTTCTCCTATATCAGGTACAGTTCACACCCTGTTTCAAGCATGCAGTCAGTTTAACTATAAGCTTTCTCCTTGTTCACCTAAAATCTTCAAATCAGCCTTCTCCTTGTAAACTCAGACTCCACACCAATTGTAAATTTATGCTTCATAGCAAAAAAATATGAAAACTCCTCTGTAAACAGACCTATAACCACATCAATGACTGGTTTATTTTGTGACAAAACAGCATGGTTTTCAAAACGGTTGTAGTCAAGTCACTGCATTGTATAAAGAACCAAACTTTAATGATGTGGCATGTGGATGATGGTTGTCTCACATCAGCAGCATTTACTGATATGACAAGGGAGTTTGAGACAGTTATTCACTCCTAGAAGAGCAGACTACAGTTTAGTAGAAGAATAGTGTTTTGTAATTCTGCCTTTCTGATTCAAGTTTTGGAGTTCAAATTTGGCTTTGTAATGCATGGGGGGCACACACACACACACACACACACACACACACACACACACACACACGCACACACGCACACACGTGCACACACACACACACACACACACACACACACACACACACACACACACACACACACACACACACACACACACATACCAGTTCCTTACTTTCCAAGCCACTCTTCTTCTGTTTGTTCGGCCCGCCAGCAATCCCGGCGAACTGCTCAGCTTCCTCTGCCTGAATTTCCGCAGTTTCAGGCAAACTGCTCAGCTTCCTCTGCCCCTGCTCAGCTTCCTCTGCCCGGCCGCCGCCATTAATCCCAATACCCGCCATTTCAGCCAGCCAGAAATGATGATGTGAGCTCCTTGAGCTCAATTCCGACTGGCTGGTAGCTTGGCGGAGCTGACGTCATTGCACACGTGATGATGTCAGCTCCGACAGCATGAAAATTTAAAAAATGCAAAAGAAAAATCAGAAATGAAGGGGTGCCACTCGGGAATAGTGGCACCCCTTCATTTGGACCCCAAAACTTGGTAAAAACCGAGAAATTCGGAATGGTTGGGAGGTCTGAAAGGCAAGTCACAAGTGAAGTATCTCAGGGATCAGTCCTTGGACCGCTCCTTTTTGGCAATGTCAAGGCCAATGTCAGTGATCTCTGGCTGACTAAATTTGCAGATGATTGCAAATTAAGAACTGTCATTGAATCTTACACTGACACAAATGTTCTCCAGGAGGGGCTGATACAGACAAACAACTGGTGTCAGAGCCATGGACTAAACCTAAATGCCAATAAATGCATAATTGTATCCTTTGGGAACTCATCCATCCCTGGTGACTATCATATTGACAACACACCCCTTAGAGTTGACCCAGTAGTCAGGGACTTAGGGACAGATATAGATAGTAATCCAGCCTTTGATCATCACATGTCTATCGTGGTGAGGAAATCCTCCTATGTTGTGCAACTTATAAACAAAGATATGGCATCAATGTCCAAGGAAGTCATCGTTCCACTGTATTTGGCATTCATCGGACCTATCATTGAGAACAATGCTCCCTTTAGTATGTACCTAAACAGACATATCCAACAACTGGAATGTCCACAGAGGTTCCTCACTAAATGAATACAAGGCATATGTAATATGTCCTATGCAGACCATCTCAAGGCCTTATTTCTGTATTCTGTCTCCTACAGGCTTGAGGGGAGATCTATGCCTGGCATACACTGCATTGTCAGACCCCACTCTGATGGATCTCCTGCATATCCACAAAACAAATAACACCAGAATTACCCATTCTAAAGACTTAAACCTTGTCTGTGATAGGTAGATAGGTATGTATCCCAGAGACTACCCCATCTATGGAACACTGATAAAAAACACGAGTAATAGGTCCACAAACTAAGATGAAAACCTCCACGCCAAAGGATCCACAAAAAGAGGTTTTAACGCTTTTATTGAATACAGAACGTTTTCGCCACTGCACTGCAGAAAGCTTCATCAGAAACAGTAACAATAGGAAATACAGCTGTTTATAGTCAGCAAGTATGATGTCATTTCCTCAAGAACAGCATGTCAATCAACATTAAAACAAGGAAGAAAACAATGTTTTTTCTTCTTATAGAATTCTGTTAAATTAATAGTATATGACCAAAATGGTCAATTACTATTTATATTAAGTTAAAATCACATATAAAATAGGTACTGTAAAAAACCTACCTAATAGTAAATACAAAAATTACATGTATCTAGATTCTTAAAAGACATACAGTTTAACTTATCTTTGGTAACTTTTATATCTTAGTAGAGAGGAGATATTGCATGATTCATTAAGACCGGGGTAAGAGTAGGCATCAACACTAATTTGCCACTCTAATTCCCTTGTCTCCAAGAATAGTGCCTGGGGTCCACCTCTAGGTCCCATAGAAACATGTTCAATCCCCATGAACTCAAAACTGTGGCCATCATTATTAATTATATGCTTAGATAAAGCATTATCAAGTTTTTTATTTTTTATTGCATATAAATGTTGGTAGATTCGATCACTTAGTTTACGGTCAGTTTTCCCTATGTAAAAACAGGGACAGCACACACAAAAAGCAACATATACAACGGATTTTGTGTTGCAATTAATTCTAGTGTGTATGTTGTATTTCATATTCCTGATCGTAAAAGAACTGCCAACCTTAATATGTTTACATCTATTGCAAAAGCCACAAGGGGCACTACCCACTTGTCTTGAAGTATGTGAAGGGCAAACAGGTCTTTGAAGTAACTCCTTCAAATTCTTACCCCTTCTATAAACAATCGAAGGAGAAGAACCTAACTTCTGATGTAGAAAAGCACAATTGTGTATAAAGTGCCAGTTCTTTTTTACAATTGCCCATATAGAGCCCACTTCTTTGAAAAAAGTTAATACAAAGCTGGTATTAAAGTCAGAAGTAGGTTGAGTAGCCATATTAATGTTAATTTCCACAATAGGAACATTTACAGTTCCTAGGTCATGTAGTTCCTCAGAAATGGACAACCTGTCAACATTAGAATTTAATAGAGGTTTATAAAAACCCGAAGATCTTTTTGTAACAACCTCATCAATGATTTCATTAATCATAGAAAGCGGGTAATCCCTATTAAAAAAGAGATCTTTTAAGAAACTACATTCAATTTCAAATGTCTCCTGTGTACTACACATCCGCACCGCTCTAACCATTTGACCCTTAACAATAGATCTCTTCTGTTTTGGGGGGTGATTACTAGAGTAGTGTAGGAAGCTGTTACAGTAAGTATCCTTCCTGTAAATACAAGATAAGTAACAATTGTTACATAAATCTTTCTTCAATTTAACATCTAGGTAATCAATTTCAAATGGGGAGAAATGTGCAGTGAATTTCAAAATGTGGAAGATGCATTCATCGACTGTACCAGCTCAGAGGCTTCATTCTCAGAGCCTTCAAAGAGGATGAAGACATCATCCAAGAACCGTGTGTACAACTTCACCTTCTCCTTAAAGTTAGGGTTAGCTCTAAAGAACTCTTTCTCCCAATAAGCGACTACCATATTGGCCACACTACCCCCACAAGGGGAGCCCATGGCTATGCCCTGTTTTTGCAGGTAGTATTGGTTATCAAATAGGAAAAAGTTCGAAGAGAGCGTGATGTCCAATAGTTGAGTTACAGTAGATATTTCTTCCTTGGATGCCCCTAATTGCAACAACATAAGTTCGACCCATTCCACCGCTTCTAAGTGCGGGATAGACGTGTATAAATCAACTACGTCGATTGTTAGGAAGTTGTATGAAGGGTCATAAACAATATTGTTTATGGATTGCAAAAAGGACCAAGAATCCTTACAAATTTCAGGAATATCCTTAAGATATTTTGTAAGGATACCATGGATAACTCTAGATGAAGGGTGAGTAATGGAACATCTACCGTCAACCAAGGCCCTAAAAGGTGGGTCCCCTAAGTTTTTATGTATTTTTGGGACACCAAACATTACAGGTACCTTGGGGGAGGAAATGTTGATGAAATTAAAGGTGTCAAGGTCTATAAGACCATCAATGAACAGGTCCCTAAAATAGCCACTAATCTTTTTATGTGCCATTGTCATCTCATTCAAAGATGAGTGTTCGTATGCTGGTGAGTCCAAAACAGTTAACATTCTCCTATTATAATCACATGCATCAAAAATAACAAGGCCTCCGCCTTTATCCGGTTTCATTACCCGAACAGGTAATTGTGAAACCTGTGTTAATGCACACCTTTGTTGGTAAGTTATGTTACTTTGATGTCCGGGTCCTTGCATTTTTTGGAACAAATGTCTGAGATCTAACTCACAGACATTTTCAAAAATGTTCAAATTAGGATGGAGAGGGGGGTTAAAAGTACTAAGTAGTTTAAACATAGGACATTCACCAAGAGTGTTACTATCAAACAAGATTCTTAAATTCAATTTACGCACATAACATTTTAAATCCATTAGGATTTTGGCTAGACAGGGCTTTTGATCTGGAACAAAAGTAATGCCCTTGGACAATAATTCGACCAATTCTTGGTCTATAAAAGCACTTGAAAAATTATACACCTTAAAATCACCCTTCACATTCAATAAAATGACAGGTTTGTTCAGAGCTTCAAGGGGGATTTCAGTCAAACAGTCAAGTCCATTCAGTTGTTGTATTTCCGTCGTTGTTGAAACTTTTTGTTCCGACCCCCTAAAAAAGGCCCCTGTTGGGGTCTGTTGTTCGAATTATTGTTAGAATTATTATTATTAGCCCTAATTCTACTGCTCCTTCTTAACCCCTCATTAGGATTACAGGGAGCAGGATTACTTTGATCAATATTTTCAGAAACAACCACATCATCATTAAAAATAGTGTTATCCATGCTTTGGGTAGTGTCCTCATTAGAGTTCCTTAAATTAGCCATATTTCTATGGATTTTAGGGTAGGCTAATCCTTGTTGATATGCTTTTCTGTCTCTAATCAACTTCTTAAACTTGTTTTGTTTAAGTTTCTCTATCAGCGCATCTATGCTAGTAAATATACGCTGATAGTCATATTTGTATCGCCCAAAATTTAAGTCCATCTTTATAGAACTATCCAACTGTTCAGTCTCAGTCAAGAGGGCATTAATATGTTTGTTATAATGCTCAATCATAAGGTTAAGTAGTTCTGCCCCTTGGCGATTAAACAAAGCAGTTAAGTCATCCAAAAATTTTTGATCAGAAAGCATAGTAGTCGGTGAAAACGAACTCCTTAACCCCTTCGGAACAGTGTTTTCGTCCAAACACTGCCGAAAGTAAGAAACTTCAAGTTGGAGTTTCTTAATTTTTAGCATGTTATTATCAAGAGTTTTTAATCTTTCCGGTAAATCATCGAAAAGGGTACCTACTTGATTTGTTTGTATAGATTGTCCAAGGCTCGTTGAAGTACCAAAGCCAAGACACTCGATGTTACCAGCCCATGATGTAAAAGATGGGACACCAGTAAGAACACCAGTTTCCTCGCCCCGGATTTCGTCCGGTAATTGCCTTTCAATCCGTGCATTACCACTATTAGATGATGAAGCAGGCGGGATAGCTACAATTCCTATATCATTGCTTCTGTTGGAAGAAGCCAAGACAACACGCTGAGAACCTGTCCTTTGCGGAAGAGCTGTTGTTTCCATCAACGGGAATCTATTTTCAGAGGTAGCGACTTGTGCCACCCAGGTCGAAGTATTTGACATTCCTGTTGGTGCTTTTACACAGTTGCAGTTAGTCTGCATGGGTTGACCGGCAGGTATATCCCCGCTGACATTGTTAAAAGAAGCACCATTGTGATCCGTGTTAGGACAAGCACCATTCGGGCGTGAGCACTGAATCCGAAGACCTCGAACAGGGCTGTTACCCCCTCGTTGTGTTGACACGCTGTTCCCTTCAATGGCATTGAGACGTTGATCCAAACGCTCAAGGCGTTGATTTAACGAAAGTAAAAGAGATTGGATATTAGCAGTTTCTTCATCTGTATGTGTATTCTCTGTCCGGAATACATTCGGCGTCCTTGGGCTGGTGGAGTCACTCAACGACATACTGATAAAAAACACGAGTAATAGGTCCACAAACTAAGATGAAAACCTCCACGCCAAAGGATCCACAAAAAGAGGTTTTAACGCTTTTATTGAATACAGAACGTTTTCGCCACTGCACTGCAGAAAGCTTCATCAGAAACAGTAACAATAGGAAATACAGCTGTTTATAGTCAGCAAGTATGATGTCATTTCCTCAAGAACAGCATGTCAATCAACATTAAAACAAGGAAGAAAACATCTATGGAACAGGTTCACCATCCATGTGAAGCAGAGTTCTTTACTAACCCAATTCAAGTGCAACTTGGAAAATTGGATGGGAAACCAGAAATCCATCCCTGGTTTGGCATCTATGTCTCTAACGGACACAGGTAACCTGTAAATGATTAATCTCCCAGGCCCATGCTTACACTTATCAACGGCACCAGAACTTGTCAGAGATTTGGGATGCATGGCTAGGCTTAAAAAGGCCCTTGTGGATATTAGCCTCAAAAACATCTATGGACCTATAAACTTTGTTTTATATGGATGGGTAGTGTGTTCCATAGCAGCAGTATCCTCTACAACATATAGGTGTCTCTCCAAACCAGTCTGTTGATGTTGCAAAAGAGTTTTTTATATCTAGTCTGAGTATATCTGATGCCATTTGACTTGATTATGTGCAGTAAATTGATCAGTAATGGATCAGGGGATGTCTTGTGCACCAATGACAGGTGACCCCTTAGAAGTTTTTAGGATACCGAGTAAAGTGTCAGGGCTTTGGGCCAGTCCATGTAGGAGATGTTATGTAGGCCTTGCATCCTTTTCGTAAAGTATCTCTATGGGCATTTCAGTTGTTGCATATGTCTGGACAGATACATGCTAAAGGGGACATTATGTTCAATGAATGGCCTAATGAAGGTTGAGTAAAGGGGGGCAATTGCATCTCTAGATCTAGATGCAGTCTCTTTGTTTATAAGCCGTGAAATATGAAAGGCTTTCTTACAACAATAGACACATGGTGGTCAAAATTAGGTCACTGTCCACTTAAGTTTCGAAATCCTGAACAACTCAGTTGACTTTTAGGGGTGTACTGTTAATATACCCTGGGGTAGATGACTTTCCAAGGATACAATGATACATTTTTTGGCATTTAGTTTGAGTCAATGATTTTGGTACCAATTATTTTTTTAGACAAATCTTCCTGCATAATGGTTAAGTCCTTGCTTGTAGTCATCTGAACACTTAGTCAGCCAGAGCCTTTTATTACTGGCTTTTAGTTCAGAAAAGTAGATGCCAAACAGAAGAGGTCCCACCACACAACCCTGGGGGAATCCACTGGTAACTGGTCTCTTTGTGGAGGTAACTTTCCCTATTTTGTTTATCTGCATTATATCTCTGAGTCAGTTGGAGACCCAGGGTGATATGGGGATTTATTCCCAGTTAATGCAACTTTTCTACTGTGCCTGAGTGGGAATTGTGTCAAAAGCTTTGGCCAGGTCAAGGTATACAGTGTGTACCATTTTCCTTCATCCATTTCTTTGGTGACCTTTTCAAAAAAATTCACCAGGTTGAGTAAGCATGACCTGTCTTTTGTGACTCCAAACTGAGATGGATTTAGTGTTTGGATGTTCCCTATGTCCCGATTCATTAATTACATAATGCCTCTTTCCATTGCTTTACATTTGAGGCTGGTCAGACCTATGGGTCTGTAATTGTTTGGGTCTGTAAAATGTCCTCCCTTATGCAGGGAAATGACCATAGCTATTCTCCATTCATTTGGCACACACCGTCCTTGGAGGATGAGATTAAACTCTGTTGTTAAGGGTGTGGCTAAATCGTGCATCATGCTATTTAAGATATATTCAGGGATACTGTCAGGTCTGATTGATATAGTATATTTAGCTTTGGATACCACTTGTAGTATTTGGCATTGTGTAATAGTTGGAGGGAAGCCAGTTTTAGGTATATCTTAATAGACAAATGGGGGGGGGGGAGTGTAAAGTTAGATCAAAGTTTGTTGGCCAGTAAGTTTACTATATCTTCAGCCTCAGTTTAAGTAAAGTTGATCATAGATAGCTCATAACATTACTGAATTGTGCTTTTGAGATTATGAACATAATCTAAAAAATGCCTTGTGATTGTCTTTGGCTTGGGTTGCTATTTTAGCCTCACACTTGGTTTTGGTGGATTTTATTAAGCTCCTGAGTTGTTTGTTTATTTCAGTGACAAGGGGTCTAACATTCTAGCAATTTTTTTGTACTTTTAGTCAGATTTCTTCTCCTTTTATTATAAAGCTTATTAATATTATGGTTCCAACATGTGGGTTTGTTTCTGGGGGTTATCTTTCACTAGTTTCTATGGGATGCATCTGCATATATACAGCTGTTTACATAGTGTGGTGGTATACATTTCTACATATTCAGTATAGTTAACTGGGTTTTGTGGGGATTTAAAGCTTGCCAATATATCACTTAGGAGTAGGTAGTTTGTCTTAAAGAAATTTCTAAAAGTACTTTGGCTGGCGTGGATCTATGGTTTCAGTGTTTTCCTAAGGAGACTGCTTTATGGTCAGACCTAACAAGTGATGAAGATAAACAAGGAATGGTGCAAGATGCCCCAATATTAGTAAGGACAAGATCCAAGATTCTATTCCCCCTACTGAGTATTCTGACTAATTGATCCAGGGCACTTGTGCTGACAAAGTCCAGGAATCTCTGTCCTTGTGCACTTGTGGTAGTATAAGCCTCCCAGTCTATAGATTGATAATCATCTAGGAAAATGGTATTGGGTTTAATACCAAGTGATTCTAGTTCTCGTGGATAGGTGTTGTGGCTTTCTTTTGTCATACAGGGAGTTCTATAGCTAGCTAAATTGTATAGGACCTTCATGATGGTTATTTGGACATTAAGAAGCACTAGTGCATCATGCTGCTTTACATGTCTTGATGTGAGTCTCTTCTGGATAAAGATTGGTGCACCTTCACCTTTTTTCCTCTCCTGCACAGTAGCTGGTTTAAACATGTAGAAGGCATTCTTGGTCTGCAAAGATGGAATGATCTCCAATATCTTAAACAATTTATTCTCAATTTTAACTCACAGATGTGCCTTGCAACACAATGATGATGTCATGATTCAAATATGTTCTTTCTCACATTTGTGTTAAGACTTTGCCGGTGGTATGTGCAGTTAGTACACAGTTTCTAATTTGTGAACTTACACAGGCAGGTTTCAAATCGAGCAAATACCAACATAATGTGAATGTAGTGGCATGAAACACTGCTTTGTCTGACATCCACATAGACTTGTTTCATCCTTTTTAAGTTTAACATAGGCCTGTCAACATATTGATGATTTCATCAAGTTCAAATAGGCATGCCATGACCCTTGTGGTATGCCTGTTGGCCTTCACTTGTGGTGCATTAAGTTAATACTGACTTTTATAGCATGTGGAGTTAGATAAATAATTGTTCAAATCTGGTAATATTTATATATATATATATATATATATGTATATATACATATATATATATATATATATATATATATATATATATGTGTGTGTGTGTGTGTGTGTGTGTGTGTGTGTGTGTGTGTTTGAGTGCGTGTGGGTGTACAAAACAATATTGAAGGACAAGAGTGGTTTACCCAATAAAGGTGATATGGCATACTCACAATTGTCTGTACAGTAACATGGCAAAAGCCTTTTGATCCCTCTAAAGAAAATTAAGTGGGCACATGACTTTGTAAAACATTTGTTAGTTCAGACTTTGAAGTGTGCCCTTTCTGTTTGAGAGACTGGTCAAATATGTAATAACATCCAAACTAGCTGCAGACTTCGATCCACTCCAGTTTGCATACAGTCCTAACTGCTCCACAGGAGATGCTATATCATTGGCATTCCACTTATTGCTGGATCATCTAAAGGACAAATATAGCTATGTGAGGCTACTTTTCATCAACTTTAGTTCAGCTTTCATAACAGTCATCCTGCAAAATCTGATCAGAAAACTGGTTCAACTGGGCATCAGCACTCCACTATGCAATTGGATTCTGAACTTTCTTATACATAGCCTCCAGAAAGTATGCTTAGGCAAGAATATATATGAGAACATCACTCTGAACACTGGAGTCCCACAGGGATGTGTCCTAAGCCCCCTACTTTTCACCATACTAACCCACAACTGTACTGTCAATTTGCAGATGATACGACAGTTGTGGGCCTCATCAGCGATGATGATGAGACAGCCTACAGAGAGAAGGTGAATCAGTTCATAAGTTGGTGTTATGACAATAATCTTGTGCTAAATGTCAATAAGACCAAATAAATAATTGTGGACTACAGGAAGAGCAATAAAGAGCACTCTCCATTCTTAATCAATGAAGAAACAGTTGAGAGAGTAAAAAGTGCAAATTTCTGGGGGTGCACATTGCAGAAAGACTCGATGTGATCAGCCAACAAAAATGCCATAATTAAGAAGGTGCACGAAAATAGCTTCACTTCTTGTAAAGGTTGAGAAGATCAAACCTACCACCAACGGCTCTCACAACCTTCTACAGGGGCACCATGGAAAGTATACTGACAAACAGCTTTACAGTATGTTATGGAAGCTGCTCTGCTTCTGAGCACCAGTCCCTCCAGAGGGTAGTGAAAACAGCTGACAGGATTATGAAGAACTCCCTCCCACCTTTACAAGACCTGCACATATCCAGATGTCTCAGCAGGGCAAAGAAAATAACCAGGGAGAGCACTCATCCTGCTTACAACATTTCTCACATTTAACATCAGGAAGGCACTTTCGATGCATACACTGCAAAACCATGATTCAGAAACAGCTGCTTTACACTAGCCATCAGGTTACTGAACTCATTAAGGCAGTAATCCAACAATACTGAAAAGTCTCTATACTGCAATATGCAACAAGGTCTTACCCGCACCAAGACATCAAATTCAGCAGTAATCCAACTGAACTGTCCTACTGTGTAATATAAATGTAGGCCTTAAATGAATCGCTTAAGTGCATTTTTTCAGTGAATATAAGCTAATAGCCTAGTAATGAGTGACACTCTGTTAAATCAGTGCAATAATGCAAGTATTTATTATTACTATGTTTGTTGTCTGTGTCTATAGAATTTTGTGTATTATTGTCTTGTTAAATGTAGTCTAGGTTTCTTATGCGCATTGAACCCGATGAAACTTAATTTTGCTCGGTTTGCACTTGTGTGAATCAAAGTGACAATAAAGTTTACTTTGACTTTGACTTTTCTGACATTAAACTCTTCTGTGACAGGAACAGGTAATACACAGCTCTGTAGGTGTGGAGCTTGATTGGCAGAGGTTTGAATTTGGTAATGTATGTCTGCTAGACAATAGTGACAGATAAAACTGATTACCATGGGTGACATTTCTGAGGCCTCAGTCTCCATGTTAGGAGAGCAATAACCATTCTGGTACAGTTCTGTTGTAATCCATTCAAGGCTTTTCTTCATGACACATCACATATACTCAATTACCACCAGCTAGTCATTGCCTTTAATATTGTTAGACATCCTGAAAAAACCTAGCACTAAGCCAGTTACTTTCTCCATACAGAACAAATCTTCCTCCCCAATCTATTGAGAAATCCCTCCTCTGCATCTCTAAAGCTAACAACAACTCAGGGAAAGCTCTTTTTTTCTCATGCCTTAGCTAGATCCTGGAATAACCTCCCCCATTCTCTGACCTCTGCCCCCACTAACACACATTTCAAAAATGCTCTTAAATCACATGTAATACACACACACACACACACACACACACACACACACACACACACACACACACACACACACACGCACACAATATTTATGAATACATGGCTATGTCCATGCATCACATGAATCTCACAATCTCAGCACACCTTACACCTTCCTTCTTGCTGTCTCTGCTATATATATATATATATATATATATATATATATATATATATATATATATATATATATATATATGCTACAGTTAAGTATCTTACTGTCATCTTGAAATTGCATAATATGCCATGTGTAATCATATGATTTGTTATTCTTTTATCATATCTCACTAATCAATGTTAAGCTTTGATGTATGAGACCCTCTATCTTTGTAAATGTACTCACTTACTGCGGATGTATTGTTTATTGTTTAGACTGAGTTGTATGAGACTTTTTATGTCTGCACTTACCTCAATTATCACTGTTATATGATTGTTTATATTACCATGTTGATGTTAAATGTAATTGTGGAGCTTTTCTCCCCAGACTTCCGCTGTAAATGGACAATAGTATGTTTAGCTTTGGATACCACTTGTAGTATTTGCTATTGTGCAATAGTTGGAGGCAAGGCAGTTTCAGATATATCTCAATAGACAAATGGGGGAGAGAGAGTGGTAAAGTTAGATCAAAGTTTGTTGGCCAGTAGGTTTACTATATCTTCAGCCTCAGTCGAACTATCCCGGTTAACAAATGTAAAATAAATACAAATAAAATAAATAAATATTTCAGTAGGTCAGTGGTTAATATACAACTCTAGGAGGTATGACCTCAGGCAGGTGTTTGAGCCTGGCAAGGTGTATCTACCGAGTATGTTGGAGAAAGCTTATTGGCAGCATTTGCTTCCTCAATAGGAATGGTATTTAGTCTATGACTTAATGGAAACATTTGTGTATGCTTTTTATTATTTTGTTCAAAATACAGGAGGTTAAAGGCAATAATGGCTTCTTCATCATATCTTGATGTGCCTCATGCTGGAAAGTAATCAGAAAGTGTGAGTGGACCTGCGTTATGATACTTTATTGTGTTTGTTGATGGGTAGTTGATGTTAATGCATTCATTGCTGCACTTTCTTATGAGCATGCCGAGTATAGTGACATTGTATATGCACACCATTTAGCACAAAGCAAATTAAGTAATCAATGCTAATAAAGACTTATTGTCATTTGTACTTATGAGTCAAAACGTAATAGGATTCACCTCTGGTGGATTGGCTCTGCTAATATCCATGCAATGGAGTTAGTGATTCATGTGCAGAGGATAACAAAAATCATTACTGGCTAATGTACAGCTACTGCATGTGAAATTGTCACACAGGTATTTCTAATGTGTTCAACAAGGCTCACTTCAGGGCAAAATGTTACATACAACATGATTCTGTACTGCACTCAGCAGTGTAGTTTGACAGAGTTTTGTATTTCAATGTGCATTATATGCCAATTGCAGTAGAAAGGACATTCATAATCTGATGATTACACTACTAAAAATGGTTTAACTCAAATATTTTTAATTTTTTTTAATTACAGGTGAAACATTTCCCATGCATTCAATGCCATAACACTAACTACATCATTGCTACTTTTCAAACAGAAACTCAAAAATTACCTCCAAAGTCACTGGCTATGTCCTTGTAGTAAACCTGACTAATCAACACCTATACCCTGATTTTTTTCTCCTCTTCTACCTTCTTCCTAACATTTAATAGTGTAACTAAGACTATCACTAAATCAAACTTTATTCAATGTATTGCTTAAATCCCTCAAGTCTGATGTAAATTATTGTACTTATCTCTTACTAGAGTGCATCTAGTTACCTCTATAAGAAAGATTATGTTCTTTGTTAACTTTCTGAAGTGTTACACTGCATCATATGGCTTTTAATCCTATTTTACCTTGTAATGATATTTTTCTATTTGAATACATTTTTTTTTTGTTTTTTTGTTGTTGTTTTTGTTTGTTTTTGTTTGTATTTGTGTGGAGCTTTTCTCCCCAGGCCTCTACTGAAAATGGATATATATCCAGCTAGACTAGCCCGGTCAACAAATGTAAAATAAAAATAAATAATAATAAATCATTATATAATGCTGCTAGCATGTAAATTATTTTATGCTAATTATCCACACGTGGTCTTCTTGGGCGGCCACGATGGTGCAGTGGTTAGCATTTCAAAAGGTTCTCCAGTTCGATCCTTGGCTGGGGTGTCTTCTGTGCGGAGTCTGCATGTCCTCCCTGTGGTCATGTGGGTTTCCTCCAGGTGCTCTAGTTTCCTCCCACATCCCAAAGACATGCTGCAGGTAGATTGGACACTCTAAATTGGCCCTAGGTGTGTGTGTGTGTGTGTGTGTGTGTGTGTGTGTGTGTGTGTGTGTGTGTGTGTGTGTGTGTGTGTGTGTGTGTGTGTGTGTGTGTGTGCATGTATGTGCCTTCTGTGGAAGGTTGGGCGCCGGGCTGGTAACTCAACACCATAAAACTCCTCTGCCAGTCATGAGCAGACAAGGTGATCTGCTGTGGCAACCCCTAACTGGCAAAAAGCCGAAAGAAGAAGAAGATCCACATGCGGTCTTCTTATCACACATATATACATCATATGTATAAGCATTTGCTAACATTCCTATATACAGAACTCAGTTGTCAAAGGAGGGACTACACAGGGGATTTGGCTTGATTAGTGTGCATGCTCCTATATAGCACATGGTCATGCCCCTCATTTTGCAACTTTATACATCTCACATCTGCTGTAGTTAGACATCTGTTAGTATGGATTGCAGCACACTGTTCTATTGGTATGATGTTCAAAGTGACAGCTCTGTATATGTGTCATGTCCTTCTGGATTGCAATACATACATACATGGCATGTACGAACAGTCACACTTTGTACCATTCACAGTATGCAGGTTGTTAATACCACTGATTGTTTCCAGAAGTAGTTCTATTATTGGAATGATTTTACAGCTGTACTTGATTCTTCTTAATATGTCCCCATTTTGACATGTGTGTACATTGCCATTACACACACACACACACACACACACACACACACACACACACACAAGTAAAGATTAAAGTTCTTTAACCTGTATGCATGCTCAGACATCAGATCATTATTGCCTTTGTTTACTTTCACAATATACTTCACCATGCTTGTGAAGTTTCATAACTGTGCAGTATATGAAGTTTATGCAATGTCCCCTACTGAATCTGTTTTAGATGGCAACTGTTACTTCACCTTGAAACTTTACTTATTTATGAGCTTGACTCACTTTGATACACTGTAGTTCTATCCGTCCCATCTCTTTTTGTCAATGTTTCATTTTTTTAATCATGTAGATAAATCCCTGAGTGGCCATGATTACTTCTATAGTGATCAATAATTATAATTAGTGGTGCTTCTGCAGTTATGTATTGATATATGACTACACTTTCCTCTTTAGGCTTCTCCTGAGTCTTAAGTTATATATTCAAATTGCACTTGCTATGTTTTGTGCCGACAGTGCATGCTTAGTTAGTTTAAACTTATTTACACCATGTTGTTTATACTGTGTGCTCGAGCCTCTCTGCATGTCTGTGTGGTCACTAGCAGGTGTTCTGGCTATGAACAGATACTGTTCGATGTGAAGGCATGCTTAGCATCTTGCATATTCAATGAGTACTGCTGTTCATCGTGCTTAGCGCAATGAATACATGTTTCTTAATGAATCTTTGGAGCAACTTATGTAAATCATAAGAAAGATGAGAACTTGTACAGAAGAAATCATAGACATCTTTATAAGACAAATACATCAGAGCTGTAGCTTTAGGAAGATGAGCAACCAGAAATTTCACAATCAGTGTTGTCACAAAAAAAGAAAATGATCTATGACATCCCAGAGCTGGACAGATAGAGAGAGAATGAAGCTCTAGTGATGTAAGAACTAAACAAATTGATGATCGTACATCCAATGTACAGCATTGTTACATACTAAAGATACGATAGGCTGTTGGAAAAAAGTAGACAAATGTATGGACTGTTTGAGAGTTAAAATGAGTCTAAGGACCAATGCTCATTTAGTTATTTTTTAACAATGCATACATTTTTAATTTAATATATAAACAGTCCATGACATGCTTAGTAACTAATCACTGTAGCATAATCATGCTCCCTCATAGAACAAACATACATTTATAAATCAATAAAGGATTGAAAGATTTATAGAAAAATAGATAGATCAATTGGCAGGTAGAAAGATAAACAGATATATGGAGTACAGACATTTATAAGGTTATTTAGTTAGAAAGATTTGCAAGTCATGTGATACACAGCTGAGTTAAGGAGATTCTGTCTGATTATACTTTTTATTATTTATTTTATTTATTTACATTTGTTAACCGGGTAATGTCTGACTGGGTTGAAAAAATCCCCGTTTTCAGTGGAGACCCAGGGAGTAAAGATCCGCAACAAAAATAGCATTATTAAGGTACAAGCAGTAAACTAAATTTAACTAGTACATTGCTAACAATATGTAAATGAGCTTAACAAAAATATTATAGCAAAATGTTATAACAGAATACAATATAGACATGCATGTTTCAGGCATACAGGAATACTATTTTTTTTAACAATATATAAGGGGTTTATATTATATCGACGGAATTTCAAAATGTAGAACACTCACATGACCGGAAATGCAGGAAATTGAAATCGCTATTGTGGGGGGCTGCACCCCCCCACCCCACAAAATATATATTCCAACTCCGAGATCGCACTACATTGAGGAAAGGGCAAATTTTCTGACCTCCACTGTACAGCGATTTCACAATAGCAATTACAAAGAAAAGCATTTTCGACTTCTAAGCTGTTCGAGATTTTGATATTTTGTCGATCTAATAGGGACCCTATATATGAGGTACATAAGTAATGTAGCTTTACAAGGTGAGTCACTTCTGAAAGACTAAAATTGGTCATGTACCCACAAAGGTATTCGACAGGGTCAACCTAGAATTTTTACTTCAAACATTACCTTATTTTGACATACCTATCAATTTAATTCAGATCATCCAAATTCTCTATAGCAATCCATACACATCCCTATATATAAATAAAACATGGTCAAATAAAATTATGATAAAAAATGGAACAAAACAAGGATGTCTGTTATCACCCTTTCTATTCAACCTATACCTAGAACCCCTGTTTCTTTACATTAAAGGGAACACATACCATAACCCCCCCTCAACACACAACTTCAAAGTATATCTCACCACCTTCGCAGATGATCTGAACATATACTTCACTACACCAAACTCAGACATAACCAAAATAATAACTGCAATTGAACAATTTTCAATCATGTCTAACTACAAATTAAGCCTCAATAAAACTAATATCTTCCCCTTAAGGCCGCCCAAACCTATCTCATTAATACCTCTAATAGATACAATAAAAATTAAAGAAGAAACTAAATATCTGGGAATTTCTTTCTTCCAGAGGAATAAGGAATTCTACCAGCAAAACATAACTCTTAAATGGCAAAGCATAATACAAGACTGTAAAAGGTGGAATACCCTTAAGCTACCATTTCTGGCCAAAGTATCAATAATAAAAATGAACATTTTACCTAGACTAACATATATATTCATGACATTACAGATAACTATACATAATACATTTTTCAAACAAATTCATACCTTCCTAGCAAAATTCATATGGGAACCCCAAAAAAAAAACAAAATCGAGTATCAGAAACTAACACTTCCCAAAAGCAAAGGGGGTCTGAACCTGCCAGATTTTAAAACCTATTACTCTGTTATCAACACTAACAGAATATTGAGAATAGCAGAACATAACCTGACAATGAAAACTTGGTCACCTCCTTGAGTAAAAATATTCTATAGGCACATTAAAGCATTAGGCATCAATCCCAAAGTGCTTCCCTTTTTAAACAAAAACGATTTACAAACCTATAACATTATAGATCCCTTAAAACATTCTATAAATATAACACAAAGACTCTTTCGTTCCTTAAACCTTGGGCAAGTTATGGTAACGCTACAACCCCTCCATAAAAATTCAAATCTAAAAATAAATAACAAGATGCTAGACCTTGATTCTTTTCCTCGATTAAATGACAATATAATCCAATATATCTACCCATATCTTAACTGTACAATCCAAGAAATGAGAAGTAACCTAAATCTACCCAAATCATATATAATAATTCTAAGACAAATCAAAGAGTTGGGTTCCAGCTACCTCCAAAACTTTACTATACTTAATAGTGACATGGAAAACTGTACTCTGCTCTGGAAGACTATTCTTACAACAAGGAAAACAATATCTAACTCATAAAGTGATAGGTAAAATCAAATTTCAGAAGGACATCCTTTTCTCTAACTATTGGAGAAAATTAAAACCACCCATAGACGACCAGCAAATAAGTCATGCAATCAATCTAACACTGAAAAGTATACCCCTTAAAAAACTGTCATACACGCAGCTCATGACAAATAATAATACATGTTTCACACCCGCAATACTCCACAAATTCAGTGCATCCAAATCACCATACTGCCCACACTGAAAGGACCAGATAGCAGACCTTATGTATATATTTTGGAGTTGCAAATGTGTGTACAAACTCTGGAATTCCCTCAAGATACAACTGCAAAAATGGGATATCAAACATCAACACTAACATGGAGATTTACCCTTCTACAGATTCGCCTATCTAACATATCAGGAAAATGTTTAATATCCTTATAATTATTTTCTTACTAATTAAGCTATACATAGCTCTTGAATGGTTAGATCCTACAAATACATCTCGGGAGAGATTCAAAAAATAGCTATAAAACATCTTTTAGCCCATAAAATAGTAATGGATAAAAGAAACCAAACTATGAAAGCCTGAGAAATTTGGGAACAAACCTTTAACATCATATTTGCATAAAACATCATATATGCTACATAGTAACAAGTTACAAAGGAAACTAGAAATATACACATGATCACACAAACTATGGACTTGAAATCCTTATTGTATGCGCTGTTTTTATAACAACGGAATTGAATGAGAAAGCATCTTTGTATATAATGTAAATAGATATGTTTTATGACCTATATGTTACTATATTGAATACAATATATAA
>NC_056733.1:1378956981-1378982040 GCF_019279795.1 Protopterus annectens
CCACCATGATACACTACATGCCAGTGTGATGTACCCTGGGCTACTACCTGTATTTGAAAACATGGCATTACATACACTTATTACAGATTTCATTACCCTGCTATGGTATCGGACTGGGTGATGTGAACTGGTTACCAGAGCTAAGCCATGCTTAGCAGGTATCAACATTGCTTCAAATCTAACAGCTAAGCTGATTTGCACACTGCTAAGTGAAGTCCACACTAAGTGCCCGCACATTTACCCGTATCTTAGCACCGCTTAGCTTCGCACAAACCCACACAATGCACTTAAAGCTGCTCAAAACTGCCTTAACCACTCTGTATCTGACAGCCCTTGTTCTGCCCAGCAACAAAATGAACAGCCCTTGCAGGTCTTGCACCCAGAACCCTATACACTATAGTCACAGCACTTAACTTCTACACCATGACCACTGTGAAGACAGCTGTTGTTTTTCCAAGATATCTGTCAATACACATATTGATTAGTATTGAACAATTGCCTTTACTTCCACAATTGTGTAGTACTTGCTATTAATATGACTGTTGCATCACATATGTTGTTTTATCATAATGTGCAGATATCAGATACATATGGTGAGATACATCTGGGAGGGTATACACAACCGTGATGTTTACACATGACAGAAATATTGATATATACATATACATATGTTGATAAATGTTTACATGTACATACACATGTATATTCATACATATGTCTGTATACATATCTGTATAGTGCATCATATATATGGCCATGTGTAGATCTCTTTGTATACACACACATATATATATATATATTTTTTTTTGTATAAAAATACACATATATATATATATATATATATATATATATATATATATATATATATGTGTGTGTGTGTGTGTGTGTGTGTGTGTGTGTGTGTATATACATATATATATATATATATATATATATATATATATATATATATATATATATATATATATATATATATATAGCTATATATGTATGCACATCCTATGTGTACAGATATGCCTATTTACTTAGATATATATGTAGATATCTATAACTATATGGCCTCCGAAAGACATGCGTGAATGGGTGTGCCTTCGCTGAAGGCTAGGCGTAAGGCTGCCAGCTCGGCACCATAAAAATCGACTGCCAACCATTAGCGGACTGGAGTTCCGCTGTGGCGACCCCTAACCAGGAAAAGCCGAAAAGACAAACAAACATATGTGCATACATCTTGTATAATGAGAAATCACATAAACTGGTAAAACAAAAAGGCAAGTCTGTTTAACGTTGACTTGTTTAATGCAATAACCTTTTTCCAGAGTAGACAGTGAGCAGACTTGAAGCAAAAATAACTTGACAACGATACTTAGCGCTTTCACCCCTACACACCTGGGGTATCATCAGAGTATCCATTGTTAGGTTCATGTTCAATTTAAATACCCTAAACTCATAACAATTGACCAATCACATCAACCCTAAACAATTTTATACACATATGTTTAAAAAAACTATTCTAGTCTAATATACTTGTTATGTTACATAGACATACAATAAAAACATATATTAAATACATAAAATATTTATTTATACCAAAACGTCTCACTTATTTAATAATACCTTTAATCACAACTTGATTTGTTTCATTACTAATAAATACATAAATAGTTGTTAAACTAAAATATTGCTATAATTTAAAAGTATACTTCAAATGTGTGCATTATATTTAAATACCTAGTGCTATATAAAAAGATAATGAATTCCAAAAAATCATTAAAAATATTACTTCATTCTCATATAAAATGAGATTTGTGTTTTAAAATACTAACTATAGAGATTTGTTCATTAATACCCAGTGGTCTATTGGCATTTAGTCTTAACTGCCATAAACATTCTTTGACCTCCAACAAGGTTTTGTCGTCGCCCCCTTTACTAACATTGTATGGGACCCTGTCAATAACGAAAAAAAATAAACCTCTTAAAATCTTTACACCTAGTACTGTGATTGTATAGTGAATTAGTACATTTTTTGTTTTGTTTTTGATGTCCCTGTTGTGTTCCATGATATGGTCTCTTAGTCTCCTAATAGTTTTCCCTATATATATGTGTAGGGGTGAAAGCGCTAAGTACCGTTGTCAAGTTATTTTTGCTTCAAGTCTGCTCGCTGTCTACTCTGGAAAAAGGTTATTGCATTAAACAAGTCAACGTTAAACAGACTTGCCCTTTTGTTTTACCAGTATATGTGCATACATATCTATTCTGATATACCTATTACTGTCGATATATATGTAGATATCCATAAGTATATGTGCATATGTATCTATATAGACATATATTGTTGTGTATATGTATATATTTGAGTGTTTATATATATATATATATATATATATATATATATATATATATATATATATATATATGTGTGTGTGTGTGTGTGTACATTTATATATCCATGCCGATATGTATATGTGTATATATCTGTATAGATATATGGATAAATATATATACATATATGTTCACCATATGTCCAGAACATGGAGTGGAGTCACACCTCAGCTCCAATATTCCCAACCTCTTAGTGCAAGGGGATGTCAGGTATGCATTGTAGGTATACATGTAGACTGTTGCTACTGTAATAGGGGTTGTCTTAACAGACGTTGTGTGTGGGAAGTCACATCTGCTTTTAACATGTGCGCCATTGGCTACTGACAGACATCCTAAGGACATCACAGCACAGTACCACTGCTAGCATAGTAATGAGCCTGTGGACTACAGCAGAGATATGACCAGTATATGTGGACAGTCTGGCACTCTGTGGTTAGTCCAGAGGTGTACACATATCCCCTTCATGCGAGACATGTGGACCACGCCTCCCAATGTGGATGTTAATAACCATGTACATGAGTTTATCACATAAAAACTGGACTACATATGCCCACACAGTTTATGCATGCACACACATCAGTCTGTCCTGACACACAATACCTGGTGGTGTAGGGTTCACATGGCTACATACTACCCAATAGTTAGTGACATACATCTCTACAGAATCCCACTGCTTTGTCAGAAATACACAACAGTTATGGTGGCCTGGCAGCAGTATGATTGGAAAAAACTCGACATATCAGCACACTGGGTAATTACACTGGGCTGCTAGACATTTTACAAAGCACTGTGCAAACTACAGGCAGACTGCTACAACACTGGACTACATTTTGTATGGGGGACTACACATGTAACTGCGATTAAAGTGGGCTCTACACGCATATCACAGCACAGAGTAACAGACACCTGCGTAAAAGTGCATATCCACAAGCAATGTAAACACAGCCACAGCCACTTATGGTACACACCCTTAATATGACACTATATGGACTGTCTGATAAACACCATCCTCATATGTGCCACTTACACACTGACCCAACATACACTGGGTCATGACACTGTGTGGTCCGATGGCTGTCTGTGGTATGGGACACATGTGTGTCTGGCTCTACAGACATGTGAGCCAATAGGGTACCATTCACTGGAGCAGCATTTCACATCAGATAGAACAGGACCTACAACAATGGTACCTACCACAGTCTGTGCACAGCCCAAGGTACGCATGTGCAATACACATACTGTCGACAATCACTGTAGGTACACAGACCCCAGTACTATACACACAACCACAGAATGGCCAAGCTATGTCCTCAGAAAAAAACCCTGCTATACATAACATGTCTAGCAGTCTGATATCTGACTGGCTTGTTATCAGGTATGATGTCAATAAATAATGGTGTACAGGACATTTGCACCTCTTACTGCAGGACATATGTACAAAGGTTGAAGACTTGTGGCTAGAGCTATAAACACTGCTGCAATATTGGCATGTTGCTGTGATAACCTCATACATTTACTGTCGTACCAAGGTTTGTTGTGACATATGTCCTATGAGGGATATGAAGTCAGTAACTCTCATGGCTGTCACCATGTACTGACTGCAATCCTCACACTATGCTTCTGCAGTTCTCAGATAAGTGTTCTGTGAGTAACACAAGAAACAAAAGGCTCCACACACTGCCCAGTCTTCTGATGACACTACAGATGGAGGTTTCCTCAAAAACATAGCACTGTCATGACAGGTATTAAAACACGTAGACCAGCCATATTCACACACACCCTGTTAAACCGACATTATTCCAAATGCAGAATAGCATCACTTACATTCAGTAGTCATATCAGGCACATCCCCTCCTGTGTGTTGGCCTGTTTCCACAGTGTATGTTGTTAGAGGTAAATCCCAAGTCCATCTGTGATGCTGTTTGCCAAACATCAGATCTAGGTCCTGCTCACAGTGAATGAAAAGGCCCAACATCAACATGATGTTACTAGATATTGGAGTGTGTTTCTATGCAATTGGCTATGGGAATGTTACCACAGCTGTTCCACATGCAATCAGCTAGAGGAGGGCTGCAATTCATGCAGAGGCCATCAGCTGATCATGAGCATCATTTACAAAACACAAGCTGCTGCCTAAGAAAAGCAGGTGTAGTTCTCCACGTCCACCAGAGAGGGAGTGAGAGAGACAGACAGAGACAAAGTAAGTCAGAGAGGGGGTGGGAGAGTAAAACCTAAGCATGTTTGTGTCACACACCTACCAATAAAGGGTTTCATACCCCTGACTGACTATGTATTGCTATCACATGTCTATGCAGTTATTGCATGCACCACATAGCTTACATGTTGAGGAGCTGTCCAAACATATATGTGATGGTGAGTGACATCTGCAACAGTGATATGGTAGCGATATGGTAGGTGTAGTGCACGTGCCTGTCCACATAAACAGGTTTCAGCGTCAACACAGCCACACTCTCACAGGGACTCACACACATTGACACACTTGGCAGGGTCAGGAATATACTTCCTAACTAGTTAGTTTGCCACAATACAGTAATGTGCAGGTATCACATGCACCACAGGGGTTATCCAGAGGTTATATGGGCAAAGGGTATGTTAAGGTGTCTGACATCAGACAGCATGCTTCAGTATGCCAATGGGAGTTGTAGTGAGTGTGATTGTGGTCGAAAGCATCATACACCACACACATAGACACAGGGTATCAGTACTGACATGCATGCATGCATGCATTGCTTCAGAGATGTGTAGTGGTTGACTGTGCAAGAAGGCTATACAAGACTAGGTGAAGGGTATACCTTGGCAGCAGGCCACATGACAATGGTCTGCAGTGTGGATCAGGGGTGTAGTGTCTGGATTGGACCACACAAGTGGGTATTGTATTCACCATCCAGTCACCTGGGTAACTAGTGTGTGTGTCGCCATTGCTATGCAATACTTGCCATATATGTGTTCTTTAGTCCATGACATGGATGCTGTGTGGGATGTGCACACATCCCACATGCATGTACAGTGACATGTGGAACTGTACCTGGGTTGTGTGGCCCATGTTGTGTACACAGATTGTTATCATCAGATGTGCCAGTCCTGGCCTCATGTGGCGGGAACTAGTAATCGACAGCAGGTTGACCCTGCACCTGCATTGATAGCATGATACATGTATTCCCTGGTGTCAGTGGCATATGTCCATACAGGGCATGTGTTTAAGGCATGGTATGTCCATTGTGGGTCACATTTGATGGCACCACAGGTGTTGCATGCATCCAGTGGGGAACATAGTGAAGGTGCACTGTCTGCATGTACGTGCCTATTGTACTGATGGACAGGGTGCCATGCCCTCTGTGGTCCACTGCAATCACACCGGGGTTACTATCTGTGGGTAATATGCAGGGTACTACCAACATAGCGGTTATTGCCTAGGCCAGTGCGTTTGTGTATGAGACATGAGTTGAGAGTGTTCTCTGGGTAATACAAGGGCTACTAACTGTGTTCACCAGGCCTTGAGGTCACATGTAGGGGTATGGTTTGGCACCCCAGCCTCTTGGCTATTTCACATCTGTTATCCTTGTAAGGTGGACATTGTGACATATAATAGGACCACCATATAAGAAATTTGCAAAGCCCACTCCACAATGAGTCCGGTTGTTACATATTCACAGCTACCTCCTCACAGGAATTGAATGACAAACACAGACGCACACACACACTTGCCATGCCTGGGATTAGAACTGCTACCTAACTAGTTTATTACACTACAGCATTACACAGTTATAGGATGCTCCATGGAGATTACTGGAGTATTCATTCCCTAAAGGTGTATTTCACTGGGAATTACATCAGCAGACTTGCCAAAGATGGTCAATGGAGGTTGTAGTGACTGTGAATGGCCTCAAAAGCATTGCACCCTACACAGACAAAGAAACACACACACAAACTTCCCATGTGAAGGAATAGAACCGTTACCAAAGTACTATATTACACTACAGCATTACGCTGTTATAGGATGCATCACAGAGATTACTAGGCTACTTCTTTCCCAAAGGTGTATTTCACAGTGAATGACATCAGCAGGCTTGCCAAAGTAGGGCATTTGAATTGTAGTGAGTCTGACTAGCCTAAAAAGCATCACTCCCTACACAGACAGAGACACACACACACAGTTGCCATGTCTGGGATTAGAACGCTTACCTAACTAGTTTATAACACTACAGCATTACACAGTCATAGGACATGCCACAGAGATTATTGGGCTACATCTTTCCCAAAGGTGTATTCAAAAGTGTATGACAGCAGGCTTGTCATAGTATGGCTATGGGGAGGGCAGTGTGTGTGCATGGGCCACAATCCATTCATCTAGAGATAGACACACCACACTCAGGCACACGCAGGTTTATATTCCGCAGGTAGGTGTATACAACTGCTAGATGACTACTGCCTTTTACAGTCATGTTGCACAGCTAGCACTTGCACCACAGAGTCTGTAATGCTGAGGGATACCAGTGGCTAATTTCTACAGTGAGTGGCATTTACACATCATGTGATTGTAGCCATTTGGCTGTGTGGTGGGTGGGACAGGCCTCATGATGGAAGGCTCTCTGTCACTGTCACTCTCTTCCACACATCTATGTATGTGTACTTTTGGCATATTACAGTGTGTTGCCCTTGGATATATGTGTGTATTTCTATCTAATGTGTGTGCAAAGCATGACTGGTGCATACTGAGGAGTGTATGCACTAACAACTGCAACCGTCAGATGTGTATGGTCCACTGTTATTAGCAGACATGGGCTTCATTTATTTAAGTGTGTGAGCCTTCCCAGTATGACCTTTCAATATGTATTGTTGTCTGACATTGCCTTCATTTCTTTAAGTGTGTGAGCATGCCCAGTATGCCCTTCTGTATTAAATGTGTGGACCTATTCCAGGTAGTTTGTACTCCAGTGCAGACCATTGTGTTCTACACCTACAGGTAGCAAACTGTTTCTGCAGGATATCTGTAGATCATTTGGCAATATGGGGTCAAACTGTGCAAGGGATAGTGTGTACTGTAGTGATTGTGTCTGTGCTACTTTTGCTACATGGTGTTAGCAGAGATATTCAGACATGTGTACTGTTATACACTGTGATGTTTTATGTTCTCAAGTACTGTCAGGGGGACATTTTTGATCATAGTGATGTCCTGGGGAACACATGGTGAATGCAGCTGTGTCCAGTACTGTGGTCAAATACTTACATATTCATGGAAAGTTATGCCATTCTGGAGGGGGAGCTGCAGACATTTGCTGCTGGGTCTGTTTATCTAGTTTAGCACCTTGGTACAGTGCTGGCAAAGGATCCCATACTTGTACATCCATCAACATGACAGTATGGTCTTATCTTGCTGTGGCAATACCTCACAGCTGTACAGATTCACACAGGTTACCCAGAGGCAGGGGTCATAAGTCAGGACATTACCCCTATTGTGGTGTACGGGCAGGTTTGTAGACACCCATTTTCATGTTTGCAGCCAGGGATAGTATGTGTACACAGCTGTGTGTCGGACCTTGCACATTCCATGCTGCCCATGCTCCCACCCCCCCCATTATTCTGTCCTCTTCCATACATTATGCATACATTCTCTGATACTTTCCCTATAGTAATGACCTCATCACAGCTATGTTTTGATGTTAGTCCACAGTTCATGCAGTGGGACATGGTGGACATGTTACTGTGGTATGTCCACATGGCCTTGCATATGGCTTATGTGGAGTGTGTTATGTTGTTATTTGGATATCCATGACATAACATACATTGGCAGTACAGGTGAGATGCAGGCCTTTGGCCGAGACCTGTATGCCATTTGGTGGTGATGCAGGCCAGCTGTAGCAGGCCGTTGCATTCTGTTAGTCCTACAGTCCCAGACTGTCATACAGTATATTTCCCTGGGGTGACAGGGTAGGTGTGCTAGGTGTTCATGCCAATACTTTCTATCAGTATTGCTCAGGTGATGTGGATGCTGGCAGGGTGCTACTTACAGCTAGGGACACACCTGCATAGGACACTTGCACTGCATGCTGCATTATTTCGCTATTGCTATACAAAGGTGAGGGTCATATTGTAGCCATTCCCAACAGCAGGGATACAACCAGAGAGGTACCTGTGGGTGGTGTTTGGGTGAGCTGGGTGCATGTGTGCTATGGACACTACTTGCATCTGACTCACATATATGTATGGGGCATTCCAGTTATGCTGGCTTGTGCATGGACATCAGCCATTTCCCAATACATCAGTCTTATCACCTTTGTGATCTGCAAGTGTTCAGCCAGACGACACCAGTATTCCCTAATACAAGCCCAGATAACGTGATGCATACCCGTATATATAATTCCAAGGGTCTGTCCATTTCACAGTTACACATTATATACTATATGTCTGGGGTACTTTTCCCCGTGCACTGTTTGTATATCGAGCCCAACAGTCATGCCATGTCCATCTTTCTGATGGTGACACATATTACCACCATACATTTACAATGGCTTACTGCTAGCATGTGTTATACTGGGGAGAATTGTCTTTGGCACTGCAATTGTGAGGACTTGGCCCTGTCATCGGCAGTAGTGGGCAATGGCCACCAGGAAAAACCTCAACTTGCATACATACTGACCACTCTCACACAATATGAAACACACCAACCTAACAGACGCATACCTGCATATTGTACAAATGCTACAATCCATCCTGCTACCTTGGCCACGTCAGGTTATCTGTGCTCCACTGGTATTATACCTACACATACATGTTACTACATGTCTACATCAGATTGGAGGGGGAGGCACACCTGACTGTTACTACATTTCTACATAGGATTGTGGGGCACAGCTGACTGCTGCAACGTGTGTACATCGGATTGGGGGGGCACACCAGACTGTTACTAAATTTCTAAATAGGATTAGGGGGGCATACTTTTCTGTTTCTACATTTCACACAGGATTGGGGGGCACACCTGACTGTTTCTACATTTCTACACAGGAGTAGGGGGACACACCTGACTGTTTCTACATTTCTACACAGGATTGGGGGAGGGGGCACACCTGACTGTTTCTATATTTCTACACAGGTGTGGGGGGGCACACCTGACTATTTCTACATTTCTACATAGAATTGGGGGTACACCTGACTGTTTCTACATTTCTACACAGGATGAAGGGAGGGGGCACACCTGATTGTTTCTACATTTCGACACAGGATTGGGGGGGACACATGACTGTTTCTACATTTCTGTACTGAACTGGAGTACTGCAGTAAATGCAAATGTGAGGTGTCAGTGTCATAATGTTGCAAAGTCCACAGATAATCACACTTGCCCTATACAGTATATGTACACAGGAATCAGGGATACAAATGGAATGTAAAATATGTAATGAATGATAACTCCATACAGCTTCCAAACCCCCCACCAGCCGAGAACCAATAGACCTTACTGTCTAAATTAGTACAGTGGTAAGTGGGAGTAAGCACTAGTAAGCAAGTGTAAGCACTGTTAAGCAGTAGTAAGTGGGAGTAAGCATATTTAAGCAAGAGTAAGCAAGTTTAAGCCCTTTTGCATGGGGGTAAGCAATGCGCATACAGGGTAAGCAATATTAAAGCTAACACTCTATAAGCATATTTAACCAGAGGTTAGCATAGCTTACCCTTGCACAAACTGGTGCAAACCCACTTACAAGTGCTTAAAAGTACCTTAATCACTCTGCATGCAACAGCCGTTGTTCTGGCCAGAAACAAAATAAACAGCCTTTGCAGATCTTGAACCCAGGACCCTGCACATCATAACCAAAGTGACTTACCACTAAGCCATGTCAAATATGCATAACCCTGAAGTTTTGAGAAACATAACATCCAGCACAGTCATTCAACAGTACAGGAAATGTATTTAAACATGTAGATGTATGTGTGTGTGTGTGTGTATATATATATATTTATATCTAAATAGATATATACATAGCTATATATATATATATATATATATATATATATATATATATATATACATATGCATACATCTATATATATAGATGTCTATATATATATATATATATATATATATATATATACATATACAGCAATTTATATATATATATATATATATATATATATGTGTATGTGTGTGTGTGTGTGTGTGTGTGTGTGTGTGTAAGCATAGGTTCATAGGTTCATACTAGGCTATCTGCCCTGGGGCATTTATAAGCCTAGCCCAATTGTGTTTGGCTTACGCCACCCCTTGATTTGAGTATACTGTGCCCTTTTTAAAGTTTAGTTTACTGTGCCTCTGTCTAATCGTGACACGGAAGTAATCCCCAGGACAAACCTACGATCCCCCATCCACTCATCAAGATTCTTCTTGAAGAGAGTCAGTGAGGTGCTCTGCCTAACATGAATTGGAATTCTATTCCAGAGCGAATGGAGCCTCTGGGTTATGAATCTGTCCCTCCAGCATGTTCTATTTATTTCTGTGCTGAGGTTCAAGTCCCTCGAGCGCGTGACTCTAAGGGATTTAGATTTACTGAGGTGGAGCATGTCCATTAATTTTGGGTTGGACATAGCTTTATATGTCAGGCATAGATCACCTCGAAGTAGGCGGTATGCAACTGAGTAGAGCTGGAGTTTTTTTAACCGAGCAGCATATGGCATCTGCTTGAGTCCCTTGATCCTCCTGGTGAGGTACTTTTGGTGTCTTTCTAATTGCTGCAGGTGTCGGGTAAGGTACATCCCAAAGGGGGCATTGTATTCTATGATGGGTCTGATGAGGGATGAATAAAGGGGCACGATTACCTCTCTTGATCTAGATGTGAATCCTTTCATGATGAGGTGGGCTATGTAGAAGGTCTTTCTAACTACTTTGGCAATGTGGTTGTCAAAGGAGAGATTGCTATCAACTTGGGTCCCCAGATCCCTAATTACTTTCTCTGTACTTAATGAGTTACCACCTATGTGGTAATTTGTGGGCACATTGTTTTTGCCAAAGGGTATGACTATACACTTTTTGGCATTTAGCTTTAGACCATGGCTCTGGCATCAGTTATCCATCTCTGCGAGACCTTTTTGAAGGATGTTTGTGTCAGCTGGAGAGTCAATTATGGCACCCAGTTTGCAGTCATCTGTGAACTTGGTGAGCCATAGTCCTCCCACGTTAGCCTGTACCTCAGAAAAGTAAATACCGAACAAGAGAGGTCCCAGGACAGAACCTTGTGGGACGCCACTTGTGACCGGTTTCGAGTCTGACATGGCTCCAGCAACTCTGATTCTGTGGGTTCTGTCTTTGAGCCAGTTTGTGACCCATCTTGTGACATAGGGGTTTATATTTAGGCTGGATAGCTTATCTATGATGCCCGAGTGGGGTATTGTGTCAAATGCCTTTGCGAGGTCCAGACATGCTGTGTGGACTACCTTCCCTTCATCTATGGCCTTGGTGACTGTTTCGAAGAAGTTGACCAGGTTCAAAAGGCAGGATCTGCCCTTGACGAAGCCAAATTGGGTAGGATCTAGTGTCTGTAGGTCCCCAGTGTCTTTGTTTATTGTTTATGAGTTCCATGATGATCCTCTCCATAGCCTTGCATACTAGGCTAGTCAGGCTTTTGGGGCGATAGTTTCCAGGGTCCACAGAGGCGCCACCTTTGTGGAGTGGGACCACTGTTGCTGTACGCCATTCTTTAGGCACATATTCTGTAGTGAGGCTGAGATTGTACAGCAGTTTTACTAGAGGGATTAGTTCTTCTTGGAGTTGATGTAGGACACAACCCGGATGCCATCTGGTCCCATGGAAACAGTGTTTTTTGCTTTGGAGAGGGCGGCCTTCACCTGAGCATCAGATATGTTTGGGAGGCTGCACTCTGCCGGGATAGATACTTGCTCTTTTGGGGGGGAGGGGGTGGAGAAGTTTGCACTGAACCTGCCTGCCAGGATATTGGTGATGTCTGTGGGTTCAGTGTATTTTTTGTCATTTAGAATCAACTCAGAACAAGTCCGGGAGTTGCATCCCAGGTTCCTAACATAACTGAAAAAAGCCTTATGATTGTCTTTAGTGTCCTGTGCAATTTTTCTCTTGAAGCTGGCCTTGCAGGATTTTATGAGGGATCGTAATTTTTTGCTAGTACTGATCAGAGATGCCTTCCCTTTTAGGGATTTTGCTCTATCATGTAGTAGCTTCCTCCTTCTGTTGTACAGTTTATTTTTGGCTGGGGTCCACCAGACTGGACGCCTGCCTTTGGATGATTGGGTCTTGATTTTGTTTGGGATAGCATGATACATGCATTCCTGGAGATGTCCGTAGAATGCGTTTATATAGGATTCTGCAGTTTGGGCCATAGTTTCCACTGGCCCTGGGGCCTTGAAGGATTCCACTTCAGTTTTGAGAATTGTGAAGTTCGCTTTTGAGAAGTTTTTCACTGTGGTTTTCTGGGCTGGGGGTGGGGTCGGGATGTGGATATCCAGTGAAATTAATTTATGGTCTGATCTTACCAATGAGGGATATACTTCTGGTATGGAGCAGAGAGTCCCCATGTTGGTAATGATCAGGTCTAGTATGTTTTCCCCTCTTGTGGAAGAGGTGACTAGTTGTTCCATAGCATTTGAGTTTATAAATTCCAAGAACCTTTGGGCTAAGGTGCTGGGGCTTGAGTAATGCTCCCAGTCTATGTTTGGGTAGTTGAAGTCACCCAATATAATGGTGTTCAGAGAGATCTTAGTGTTCTCCAATGTTTTCAGGAAAGCCGAGTGGGATTCCTGACTTTGAGAGGGTGGTCTGTAGGATGCTATAAACTGAAAAGCAGTCTTGCCCACTGTCAGTTGCACATGGATGGTCTCCGATACTTTGTGCACTGCCACTAACCTGGAGGTATGGATATCCTTGATAAATATGGAAACTCCCCCTCCTTTTGTGGTTCGGTCCGGGTTTTGGGGCCGAAAAGCATGATATGAGGTATAACCTGGTAGTGCTGGGGTGCTCTCTGGAGCCTTGAACCAGGTTTCTGTCACTGCACAGATATCGATGTTCTCCATACTGAGGAGAGCTTCGAGTGCATGCATCTTGAGGTTAAGACTTCTGGCGTTTAGCAGCATTACCCTTAGTTTCTTGTTCCTTGTGCTGTCTATGGAAGTGGGTTTGACTTTTGAGCCTTGCCTAAAAAAGGCACTATGGGGGTGGCAAGAGCCTTTGCCAATATCCAAAAGCCCAGGGGTGACAGGTGCAAGCCATCCCTAACGAAGCAACGTGGCTTGTCGAGCATGTCATCCCAGGCTGACAGACACTGGATCCCCTTTGAATGACACCAAAATTTTAGCCAATTGTTAAAATCAATCACTTTGTCTTTATACTGTGGCATCATTCTAGGTGAGGATAAGATGCTGCTCAAGGTCAGGGTCATACCGGCCTGGGATACATGATCAGAGAGCTCCACTATGTCTCTTTTCATGTAGTCGAGGGAGGTACGTCTCAGGTCATTCATGACAGCATGTACAATGACTGAGTCATATTTATATTCGCTTTGGAGTGACCTGAGTGCTTGCGTTATGTGGCGGATCCTAGCGCCCAACAGGCAGCTCACTGTGACCTTCTCTTTATTCAGCCTGGTGAGTGGGACGTCAGTGTGTCTGACAATAGAGTCACCTATTACAAGGGTATCAGGTGTGTTATTCAGCCCTAAGGGCTGTGACTGCTTGGCACACTAACTTTGTGTGCTATGTGTTGTACATGTTTTGTTTTGGGGTAGCGTTTGCTTGGATGTCTGCTTTGGAGGTCTCTGTTGCTTAGGTAGATTTTTATTTAGAGCCTCCGAGTATGTTTTTGTGTTTTTATGTGTTTGGTTAGCTGTTGTGGTGGGACTATGTGATACTGGAATTGTGATGTGTGAGGTTACCTTCTCCTCCTGACTGGTTACACCAGTTTTGAGATGAGAGAGCTCAGCCTCCAGTTTAGCTATATGGTTGCATATCTCACATATATTTGAACCTGTTTGGAGGAGGAGAGGGTTGTCCGTGTACATGAGACAGTTGTAACATTGCCTCAAAATTCCCAGATTCACCAGCTGGACTGGAGATGAAACCATTGACTGACCTTTGGACATGCTAGAGTAATATAGGGAACTGAATTAAAATGTACAATAGGGGACAAGGTAATCGTAGAGAGTATAAGAGTAAGTAGTGCTTATGGTTTATTAGTGCTAACTTGTAAGATTACTTATTTGGACCGGTGAGGGGCATTAGAATGAGAATATGGTGTTTAATTTGAGAGATAGAGCAGTTCTAAGGGAAAAAGTGAAGAGCAGACTTTGTGGAGCCAGGAATAGTTTCAAGCCAATAAGGTGGCGCTGCCCGATGTTGCGCTATGTGCAAAAACGCGCAAAACCACGCAAAAGAGGGTTTTAAGAGAGGTAGATCAAGGAGTTTGGAATTGACCCAAAATGGCTAATAAAACTACAGTTTCAAGGCAGTAACCACTCCCACAGGGGCAGGCTGCTCAATGTTTATCACTGCCACTGATGAACACAGAGACTTCCCTTTAGCCCAAGCAAGCAATGGCCTCCAAGAAACTTACAAACAGTTCAGAACAGCAAATCAGTAACTGAACTTTTATAAATATCAGAAAAGTGGGGGAAAAAGCAAGATTTTTTTGTTTTTTTGTTTTTTTTAAGGAAAGCAGAGGTTCACAAGTATCAACAAGTTAGAACAGTGCAGTAAATCACCCCACACTTGAGTGCTAGGCCAGAGACAGATAAAATGCAAGTTTTAAGAAAAAAAACGATTTTAAAAATAAGTGCAGGCAATAAATATATATCTATATATGTATATACAGACATATATCTATAGATATAAAAGAGAACATAACAAAAACATATATGACCACATGCACCATTAATGGAGGTGAGGGGGCCCAAGCAACATACGTCTTGTACGTATAGATATCCCCCCCACAGCCAAACATGTCTTGCCCTGAAATACATTATCAACTTTTGCAAATCCCATACCCAGGACCTGACACAACATGGGCACAAGATGTTAACAGTACTCCAGCCCACTTGTGTACACATACACACACAGAGATATGTATAGGAAGATACATATGTTGAGGGTGCACACAATATGGAACAGCCACTATGCCTACAGTTGCCACCTTTCCAACTGGACACTGTATGAGCCACCCATACAAATGACAATTGCTGCCTGCAACATATACCCACAGAGAGGTCAAAGAATATAACACCACACAAAGTTTTGCATACATGGGAAAGCTTTATTTGTGTACTATTACAGTTGTATATGCCATGTCATATAGCTGTTTAGACTCTGAAATACATATAAACAGACTAATGCAAATGTCAAACAGATACATTAATACCGTATTCTGGAAAGGATTACATATGTTGCTGTCCAGGCCAAGGCCTTCAAGTAGTACAACAGTAAAGACAGACTGGGCCACAGGATAAAAATCAATCAACAGTAAGTAATGCAGCCTCTATCTACACTTTGTACACAATCCCTAGGGGGTTAATACCTCAGTTGACACAATGGGATGTATCTGTTACATAACAAGGCATAACTGAAACCATCACAATCACACTGACAAACAGAACAGTTGGGTCTATATTATATCATTGAATGCTTAAAAAAGTGAATGATGAATAGTCGACCCCATGTAAGTGAAAGCTTACAATCTCGAAAGCTCAGAACAGTGATTTTTTTTTCCAAGGGAAAAAAATCGATGTTCCAAAAAAAAAAAAGAAAAAAAATTGAAAGAATACATAAAGTGGGGGGCTTCATCCCCCACCCCCCCCACCCCCACTTAAATACATCAACTCCGAGATCGCACTACAGTGCCGAAAAAGGCAAAGTAATGGAAGCGGCCAAGTGAATTCTTTCCCTGGGAAATAATTCACTTAAAAGCCGCTTCACTATTTTGCCTTTTTGTTGTATTAGGTCCGACCAAGATGCATTTGATGCATTCGATAGGTATAGTTGTGTTACATACACTGGCTTCTGGACTGCATAAGGGCACATGTATTTTGCAGATGAAGCCCACACATATAAGGACCCAACCCCACAATATGTGTGGGAGCCACAACAGCAGTGGAATGATGACACGAATGGCAGCATGACATACTCACAGGCCACTACATAACAACCCCTGACAGCATGTCATATAAACAAAGCCTGGTATGTAGGTGGAGGACAGAGGCTGGAACACAGGCCCATATGTGAAATAGTGTTGTCATACACTAAGCAGGTTGCTGGTGTTACAGGATAGTCTGCAACATACCCTTAGTCAGGAATATGAAGTCAGAAACACAAATGGATGTAGCCATGTACTGACAGAGCTCAACATACACACAGCCAGTGATATATCTGACACAAGACCTGTGTGGTGGACAGGCAAAACATAACATGCACACCTCTGTCCATCAAGTGGATAGGCACACATTTGAGAGCTATGCAGACAGACAGCAGTCCATGCTAAACTAGTATGTACACACAGACCCTGTATCACTGGTGCTATACAATGCATACAACAACAGTACCCACACGCTCTGTAGTTCTGGAACCTCATACAAATACGTAGCTGGCCTGAGTGTACAAGTCTTCTTGTAAGAGGTATTGCTACCTGCTGTCTGTAACACTGCTGCCCACACACAAGAAGGATGTCCACCATACAGGAACGGTAAAGGGACCATGCCAATATGATGTAGGGATTTACAGTAGTGGGTTGCCATGACAGTGGTAATTGTAAGTACTACACAGCTGGCTGCATGCAGGTAGCAAGTGGAGGACACTGATTGGTGCAGAGGCCATCACCTGATCATGTGCATCACCCACAAAAGCCATGCTGCAATCTATTCCAGGCAGCACAATCCATTTACTGGATGCAGATGTAGAGAAATAAAGTAAAAGAGACAAATAACCATAAACATCCAACAGCTCCTGAACTGCGACACCAGTAAATACAACAAAGAAAGCAGGAGAAGGAGAGACAAAAAAAATTACCTCGTACAAGGATACCATCCACAACAGGCCTCATCTCCACAACAGGTATGTGAAGAATATATGTATGTAATTGACTGTAGTTCCTGGTCCATAATACTGGGGTAGATGAGTTTGAATGGTATACATGTGCCAGTGGGTGTTGCTGTTGTAATGATCTTCAGCTGAACAACTGCTATGAACATTAGAGTCTGTCCCTGTGAGTAGTGGGCCATACCTTCAACTGTGTAGAGCAGCACCGACTGACAAGATGTATGCCAATATAGTGTGTGGTGTGTAATGGAAGGGATGTATATTACTGTGGCCAATAGCTGGTGGTGGAAGTAATGCCATAATGATGGACACATGGGTTCCATAGCCCACCACATGCAGGACACTCAGCTTAACCTGTATTGTAGCATGCTGAAATGCCATAGGTGTGTAAAAGGGTTACCTGCAATTTGGCCCTACATATACTCCCTAATGTTAGGCTGTGTCCATATGTGGCACCTGTCTGTGTTGTAGCAAGACAGAACAGTGCAGCTGTACAGGAAGGAGTTTTGAGACTGTGGAACTGATGTCTGAATGTTCCCCATATATAGGTATGTATATGTGTACATATATATATATATATATATATATATATATATATATATATATATATATATATATATATATATATATATATATATATATATATATATATATATATACATGTATGTCCACAGATATACAGATACATGTAGACATATATATATATATATATAAACACACACACACACACACACACACACACACACACACACATATATATATATATATATATATATATATATATATACACATCATATATATATACACATATATAGATATATATCTATATGCACATGTCGACATATATGCAAAAACACACACAGACACGCACATATATGTATGTAAATACATGTGCCCTATATTACCACCACAGTGCTGCATGCTATGTGCAAGGGAACAGTACACATAGCAATACACACAGATATATACAGCTGACAGTGTGTGCAAAATGGATGGGTATGTCACATGTGAACCCCTTGTTGGGACCACATTACCCTTGTCTGTGAAGTAGGGAATGGGAATATGGGGAAGTATGGCAGGTATAGTTGTGGAGGTGGTCCGGATTGGTAGATATAGAGGACAGCCTACAGGGTTGGTATATGACAAATGTGGTGGGTAAACACCCTGGATGGTGTGTGTGTGGTCTGTGATGTGAGAGCCCCATGGGTCTCAATATGGACACAATGGGAACAAGCCTCCCACCCACTGCTACTCACAACAGCAGTCTACGTCCTGAAGGTGCCCGGCCTGGAGGCTGAACAAGAGGAGCATGTGGACCCTGTGAATGTGTACTGGGTGCCTTAAGGTGATGTAGCACATCCCACTTGTGTCTGTGGAGCCCCCTATGGAATAGACCCTAGACCTGACCTGGTGGGACAGGATCATGTCTGTGTGTGCCCCTAGGGTAGGGGGACAATATCCCCTGAGGTGGTACTCATCTGAAGATAGTGCTGGACCAGTACATGTGGAGGCCCCAGGGTAGGTCCCACATGTGATGTGGTCTGGTAACATGGGCAGATGAGTATGGAGAGGTGGTTCTGCTTGCAAATATGCCCCAAACATGCTATTGTGTCACTATTATAGAACATATGTGGGTAGTAATAGTCTACACAATCCCAGAACATGCATAGCTTTCCCCAATAACACAGAATATCAGATGTGCAGCAATCACAAAACAAGCAAACCACAGGCATATATGGAACCATAGTGGCCCTGACAATGGCATGCAGGTGAATAGTTTCTAACAGGCCAGCAATGATAATGTCCACACAGAGAACATGGCTACAAACACATAGCAAAAAGTGTGGTACAATAACATTTCTGTCCCACTCGTAGGTAAGCTGTAGCCATACCTATTGAGTTGTGTGTACAGTTTGTTGTCGCTGATATGGTGGGTGGTGACAGAGATGTGTATTAAGAACTGTGGCAACCTTGCTGTATGAGTTGCTCAGACCTGTTTCCATTTTTATGTCTTTCAGGCAAGGTGTCACATGGATGGCTCCCTGCTTACTCAGCTGCTGAAATTGAAATAGTGCTAAGCTATCTAATCCAGCACTACCCTGTCCTGTTTGGCCAGGCCACCCATGAACAGTAGGAGCTGACCGCCCTGTGGAATGGCCTAGTCCACAGGGTCAATGATGGACTGCACAACCGCAGTCATGAGCAGGTCTAGTATCATTGTTCTGACCTGCTTTGCAATGCCCGTCGGTGTGCCACTGCAGTCTGAGGGGATCACCTCGCAACAGGAGGGGGCCATGCCATCCATTCCCCCCTGACACATGTTGAGGAGCTCCTTGCCTGCCTCATGGCACCTGCCCGTCCACACAGCCAACAACTGCCGGACACCATTGTGGGGGTGGGTGCTACCCACACACCAGCTGAAGAGCGTGCAGGTAAGGCCACAGGGCACATCAGTAGACCACTGTTGCATATGCATCCACATCTGTACAGGTAGATCATGCATATCTGACATGTCATATATATAGTTTTTGCTTCATAGTAGTAATAAACAGATGTGCATACATGGTAGTATTGTGGACATGTACTGTTGATGTACTGTAATGCTGCAACCAACCTGTAGCAATGCCACACGTGTGGCCACTGGCTTCGCATCTCTCACCCTCTTATGTAGGTCCCTCCGGTATACCACCAAGGCAGCAGCCTGTAGCTGGTGAGTATGGTTTATGTTGATGCTTGCCAATACACTGGGCATGTAATGCCTATGGTATATTCCATGCACACATCTAACACACCTACCCAGAATGCATGCTCCACATGTGTACATATTGTTACTGTTAAATGCACGGCATCACAGTAGTGACCATGATGGGGTATTGAAAGGCTGTGTCAGACACCTGCAAGATGAATAACATCATGTCATTGTGGAATGTGTCCACAGGGATTAACATAATGGTGGGAGACATGACCTACACTAGGGACATGTGTGAAACATCACCTGTTTACAGTGCAACAACAGTGTATATACCAGTAGTACAACTGCAACTGTTACAGATTTACACTATGGAATAACATATTACTGTGGTCCACATTATTAGCTGGGACTAGGCTGTAACACATGGTGTTCAATGTATGGGACACTGCAATCTGACACACATGTGTAGGCCTTACTTGTCAAGCATCTGCAAAAAGGCTGAAGGTGGGGAGGGGGTGTCAGGATGACACACTAGTGCACTACAGCAGGGATCCTAAGGATGCTAAGAATGGCTGTATCTGCACACAGTCAATTTCATGAACTGTGGCAGATGTAACCCTAACACCAAGGGATGTGCACATGAATAGACCTTGCAATCATGCAGATTTGGGGGACATGTGTAGGGCAGACTGAACATACACTGGCAAATGCAGATGGCCCATGCTAGTATACCCCTGCCAGGAGTAGTGACTCTTGTAGTACAAATAAAAATAGGTGTAACAAACCGTCATGATAAGGGTGTGCACACATATGCAAACATGGAGTGTATGCATCGTGGTCAGCATCCACACACCTAACACATTCCGTAGACACTGCATGTGAATGTACAGGACATATGTCACATATCGGGCTCATGTACTGTTAATATATGCGGTGATGTGGTCCCATGGCAGATCAAGGAAGGGTGTGTCATATCAATAAAGATGTGTACACTTCCCATAGCCACAGTATGGTCTGACGGTTGTCAGTGTAATAGTATTGGATGGTCATACATGGTCCACTGATGTTGAGATCTGTAAACCAGACATCAGGGATTCACAAATGACATCTGTCCGCATATCATCCCGGGTATGTGTTGCTGAAAAACATAGTGGCTGTGAGCATTAGAGCTGACATATCTGACACAGTAGTATACATTCAGCAATGGGTTGTACACCTGTGAGGTTTGGTGCACAGTACATGGCAGGGTGCAGAACAGGTGCACAGCAATACTGTGTACATAGGTGCAGTGGTATCCAGGGGAAGGGGCATCACCTACCAAAACAGCACATACATCACACACATGTATACCATTGCTAGCATGGATTGAATTTAGCTGAAATGCATGCTGTTGTGTACCATATGTTATGCATGTTGAAAAATGGGTACAAGGTGGACTGTGTGTACTATCTTTGTGCAACCTCACCTGTGTGTGTGTGTGTGTGTGTGTGTGTGTGTGTGTGTGTGTGTGTGTGTGTGTGTGTGTGTGTGTGTGTGTGTGTGTGTGTTGGTGGGTGGTTATTTTGTCTGTAGGGTCACTCTGGTAAAGTGGAGGGAGGATGATGCATGTATATTGCATGTGTGCATATGTGTGTATTTGTGTGGGTGTCCATGTATGCACATGTGTGATTGTGGGGTTGTTTATACAGCAGTATATGGACATGGACTGACACATGACACACCAGGAATACTTGTCATGTATGTAATCACAGGACAGCTGATAGTATAATAAGGTCTGTAGCATGGAACATGCATTGGGAGGGAAGGTAGACACCAGGTATACCCTTAATATCGCATTCAGCAGAGAGGTGACCGACAACCCATGTATGCAGCACTACAGATGTATTGGGGAATTACTAGACAACACCAGGGAGTGTATCCATATATTACAGTTGTCAGATGATAGGTTGATTGAGCAGCATATCTGGCATGTACTGAGCAATACTTACACATGACCCTCCAGTGCGTGAAATAATAGAGTGAACATAGTAGGCCCTCACATATAAAGGCCAGGCTCACGATGTCCGGACATACACAGGGTGAACACTGAATGACAGCAGTGAGGCCATGTAAAACCACTCCACTCAGGTCAGGGAGGTAATGGAGTAACAGGTCTTGTGTTGTGATCACTTGTTTTGTTTAGGCATTTATAGGAATGATACATTAATGAGTGGTATTAATGAGTGTATGTTACCAAGTGTGATGCAGGATGGAGAACGCATGGGAATAAATGTAGGACTGTCTGTAAAGTGAAGGACAGGTAGGTATTAAAGTAGTGTGTGTGTGTGTGTGTGTGTGTGTGTGTGTGTGTGTGTGTGTGTGTGTGTGTGTGTGTGTGTGTGTGTGTGTGTACTGTTATGCAATGCTGTACAGGTCTTAAAGTGCATTTCTTGTTTTTCCCCACAGGTGGCAAGGTGGATCAGGGTCCCTCCTGCATGCAATCTGATGTCGGTGTCCATACAGACACTGAAGATGATGATAGTACTGTTGAGACACAGGTGGGGTTGTCAGAGGCTGGAAACAGCTCCATCATTTGACATCCCCCTTTTAGCCACCCCAACCCTGCACACAGTTTCAGTGCTTATACATACACCATCACCAGTGTCCATAGTGGAGGGAGACCTGGCGGTTGGTGGCAGTGCACAGGAGAGTGTGGTAACCATGCCTACTGTGTCTAGTTACAGCAGGCATAGCTGTATGTCCAGATGGCACCACATAGGGAGATGTCCCAGGATGCTTGTGGTAGAGCCGCTGGTCATCATGCCCCTGGCATACGCACCACAACTGGTACCACCAGGTGCATGTTTCAGGCTGTCATGGCAGCGCAGGCACGTATGGAATGTTACACCAGACAGGGCCTGAGGCTGCAGAGGGCTGCTGTCACATCTGCAAGCGACAACTTCCTTGAACTGTCTGGTGCCATCCGTGCTTATACCGAACTCATGAATGCATGATTTGGGAGATGATGGGCCTCATCAACAGTGGTTTGTCCATGCTTGAACATGTGGTGGGAGTGCGGCGACAGCTGCGTGGACGTAGGCCAGTAACACCAACAGTTGGCAGTCAAAGTGGATGTGCTAGGACAACAAGGGGCTACTGTAGTGGCAGTACCAGCCCTGGCACTGTGGGGGGACACTGTCCACACCACACCACAGCAGGCCATGACATTTGGTCCTGGCCAGTCCCAGGAGGGACATGGTTCCAGCAGACATCTGTCATCATCAGGGGGAGAGTAGCACATTGAGGCCTGTACCAGGATGTTTCCATGGAACCCCTGGCAGTTACAGTCCATGTGTCCATGGCTGGATGCAGTGAACTGCACACCCTGCCAGGTATGATCTGCAGCTGTCCATAACACCTGTGTAGGTCAGTCACATGGCAGAACTGTGTGCATGCATACCCACACACTATACGAACACATCTAGGGCAACCCCATACCTACACACACCACATCACCACATCCAGTTCACCTCATTACACACCTCACCCACACACATGGTGTCAAATGTATGGCCCACCTTCGGCCTCTGGCAAACCAACAACACACCTTGTGCATATGATGATACCTGTGCCACATCCCTGTCATCCATAACATCGATGCAGAGACAGGCTAATATGGTTCTGATGCACATGGTGACTCTACTACAGTGTACCAAAGTACTGCAGTGTAACGTTGTCAGGAGTAAAGTTTAATGCATACATGTCAGGTAGTGTAGGCATCCAGCAATGATGCATTATAGCTGTTACTAACACTGGTTGATTCTGGTCTCCATAATGTTATCCATTTGTGTTGCAGGTGTACATGAGTCAGCAGGAGGATGGTTTGCAGTCATATTCCACAAGGGGTATGGCACTTTGGTGGCACCATGGCTGTGATATATCTGGGGTACAGTTGAACACATGTCACAGGTTTGTATAACAGTTATTGCCTGTGCCACTTGGACAGGTGACCCGCTGGGATATGTATAATCTGCAACCTGATGTAGACCCCATCCACATACATGCACACACTCACTAGGCAACACTGGGACTAGACCCCTACCTAGGTATGTAGTGCTACTGAAGTGTGTGGCTTTCATTGCACACACCACACAGCGTTTAGGGTGAGGTGTGTTCCAGGTTACATGTTACATGCAGAACATCCCCAGACATGTACAGTATGCTAATGGGGGATGTAATGATTGTATATGGACAATACATAGTGTGACATACCATCATATACACATTAACCAACACATAACAGGCAGACACACATCCAAGAGATCTGGGCCTATTGCTGCTAACTAACTTGACCATGTGTCCAGTGTGTTACAGTTAGGCTGCACACAGCACATAAATAACTGGGCTGGATTGTGGTATCAGTTACCTGTATGGTTGATGGTGATAGTGGTCACCATAAAGTGGTACATGGGACATATACTGGGTATACCTTGGTGCAATGACAATGTACACAGCACCCACACCCCCAAGTGGATATTGTATTCCCTGAAACCCATAATGACACTCTGACATACCCACCATCACACATTGACCACAACTGCGATAGAGCCCATTGTATATCCCAACAGTGGTACTACAGGGATATGCATCTAATGCACATGCCACAGGCATAGTAGGGTGTTGCATTGTTATGCCTCACTTATGGGCAGCAACAACACTATCTGTACTACTGTGCGGCAATGGGTATTGTAATACTAGTATGTGGCCTTGGAATGCTGTACCCTACAGATATATGGACATGCACACATACACACACTTACCAGAACTCAATGGGTATCCCATGCCTATTGACCCATTTGTACAACACTGTTGTGCTGGTACTGCAAGGCTCGTGTAGCCGGTAGGGAGAAGAGCTTACAGGGTACATGTAATGCCCCATACAGTAGCAGCCACAA
>NC_056733.1:1378982540-1378985040 GCF_019279795.1 Protopterus annectens
GGGTATGGGATTTGCAAAAGTTGATAATGTATTTCAGGGCAAGACATGTTTGGCTGTGGGGGGGATATCTATACGTACAAGACGTATGTTGCGTGGGCCCCTTCACCTCCATTAATGGTGCATGTGGTCATATATGTTTTTGTTATGTTCTCTTTTATATCTATAGATATATGTCTGTATATACATATATAGATATATATTTATTGCCTGCACTTATTTTTAAAATCGTTTTTTTTCTTAAAACTTGCATTTTATCTGTCTCTGGCCTAGCACTCAAGTGTGGGGTGATTTATTGCACTATTCTAACTTGTTGATACTTGTGAACCTCTGCTTTCCTTAAAAAAAACAAACAAAAAAAATCTTGCTTTTTTCCCCACTTTTCTGATATTTATAAAAGTTCAGTTACTGATTTGCTGTTCTGAACTGTTTGTAAGTTTCTTGGAGGCCATTGTTTGCTTGGGCTAAAGGGAAGTCTCTGTGTTCATCAGTGGCAGTAATAAACATTGAGCAGCATGCCCCTGTGGGAGTGGTTACTGCCTTGAAACTGTAGTTTTATTGGCCATTTTGGGTCAATTCCAAACTCCTTGATCTCCCTCTCTTAAAACCCTCTTTGTGGTTTTGGATTTTTACGATAGAGCAACATCGGGCAGCGCCGCCTAATTGGGTTTAAACTATTCCTCGCTCCACAAAGTCTGCTCTTCACTTTTTCCCTTAGAACTGCTCTGTCTCTCAAATTAAACACCATATTCTCATTCTAAGGCCCCTCACCGGTCCAAATAAGTAATCTTACAAGTTAGCACTAATAAACCATAAGCACTACTTACTCTTATACTCTCTACGATTACCTTGTCCCCTATTGGTCCATTTTAATTGAGTTCCTTATATTACTCTAGCATGTCCAAAGGTCAGTCAACGGTTTCCTCTCCAGTCCAGCTGGTGAATCTGGGAATTTTGAGACAATGTTACAACTGTCTCATGTACACGGACTCCTCCTCCAAACAGGTTCAAATATATGTGAGAGATGCAACCATATAGCCAAACTGGAGGCTGAGCTCTCTCATCTCAAAACTGGTGTAACCAGTCAGAAGGAGACGGTAACCTCACACATCACAATTCCAGTATCACATAGTCCCACCACAACAGCTAACCAAACACATAAAAACACAAAAACATACTCGGAGGCTCTAAATAAAAATCTACCTAAGCAACAGAGACCTCCAAAGCAGACATCCAAGCAAACACTACCCCAAAACAAAACACGTACAACACATAGCACACAAAGTCAGTGTGCCAAGCAGTCACAGCCCTTAAGGCTGAATAACACACCTGATACCCTTGTAATAGGTGACTCTATTGTCAGACACACTGATGTCCCGCTCACCAGGCTGAATAAAGAGAAGGTCACAGTGAGCTGCCTGTCGGGCGCTAGGATCCGCCACATAACGCAAGCACTCAGGTCACTCCAAAGCAAATACAAATATGACTCAGTCATTGTACATGCTGGCGTGAATGACCTGAGACGTACCTCCCTCGACTACATGAAAAGAGACATAGAGGAGCTCTCTGATCATGTATCCCAGGTCGGTATGACCCTGACTTTGAGCAGCATCTTATCCTCACCTAGAATGATGCCACAGTATAAAGACAAAATGATCGATTTTAACAATTGGCTAAAATTTTGGTGTCATTCAAAGGGGATCCAGTGTCTGTCAGCCTGGGATGACATGCTCGACAAGCCACGTTGCTTCGTTAGGGACGGCTTGCACCTGTCATCCCTGGGCTTTCGGATATTGGCAAAGGCTCTTGCCACCCCCATAGTGCCTTTTTTAGGCAAGGCTCAAAAGTCAAACCCACCTCCATAGACAGCACAAGGAACAAGAAACTAAGGGTAATGCTGCTAAATGCCAGAAGTCTTAACCTCAAGATGCATGCACTCGAAGCTCTCCTCAGTATGGAGAACATCGATATCTGTGCAGTGACAGAAACCTGGTTCAAGGCTCCAGAGAGCACCCCAGCACTACCAGGTTATACCTCATATCATGTTTTTCGGCCCCAAAACCTGGACCGAACCACAAAAGGAGGGGGAGTTTCCATATTTATCAAGGATATCCATACCTCCAGGTTAGTGGCAGTGCACGAAGTATCGGAGACCATCCATGTGCAACTGACAGTGGGCAAGACTGCTTTTCAGTTTATAGCATCCTACAGACCACCCTCTCAAAGTCAGGAATCCCACTCGGCTTTCCTGAAAACATTGGAGAACACTAAGATCTTTCTGAACACCATTATATTGGGCGACTTCAACTACCCAAATATAGACTGGGAGCATTACTCAAGCCTCAGCACCTTAGCCCAAACGTTCTTGGAATTTATAAACTCAAATGCTATGGAACAACTAGTCACCACTTTCACAAGAGGGGAAAACATACTAGACCTGATCATTACCAACATGGAGACTCTATGCTCCATACCAGAAGTATATCCCTCATTGGTAAGATCA
>NC_056733.1:1378990040-1379027907 GCF_019279795.1 Protopterus annectens
GGCTGCCACAAAATACATTTATTTTGGCCACTCAATCATGGGATGGAATTCTGAGCCACAATGATATGTACCACATGATGCACCAAATTTAATGAAGCAGCAAGCAATGGATTTGAATAGTGTGTTCCTTTAAGGAAACTGCATAAATAAAGGTGTAACATCATGTTACTTGCATGTTGAACTAAACACATTTTGGTAAACATAAAAATGATGCCATAAATATAAAGAATACATGTATAACATACAGCCTTGACAAAACAGTATTTTAAAACACTAATTAGAGTCATAAACTAACCTGCAAACATGCCCTCCAATAAAATTAATTCCAATCATGTTTATGCATTAAAATAAATCATTAGATATCTTGCCTATTAGAACTATTTCTCTGTGTGCAGTTTACTACATTAACATTTTCAGGTTCATTTTTGCTACTTGTCACAGCACTATTCAAAATATTTCCTGCTTATGAGGAAGCAACCATGATTAACACATATACTATAATCAATTATAACCAGTTATTCACCTGAGAGTGAAACACAGCTTGGTAACAAGGATAACTCTGGAAACACAAGACTTATGAAATTAACCTTACCCTCACACAAGACCAAGTTTTTTTTTAAGTGTTTTTATCATAATTGTAGCATGTTACAGGCCACCCTCACAAACTCAGGAACCTCACATGGCCTTCCTGAAAACACTAGAGGGGATAAATGTATCACCAAACACCATCATACTAGGTGACTTCAATTACCCTAATATAGACTGGGAACACTACTCAAGCCCAAACACCCTAGCCCAAAAGTTCCTGGAATTCATAAACTCAAATGCCATGGAACAACTAGTCACCATCCCCACAAGAGGAGATAACAACACCGGAAGTATACCCCTCACTGGTGAGATCAGATCACAAACTAATCTCGCTGGAGGTCCTCATCCCACCCCCACCTGAAATAAAAAAGACCACAGTAAAGAACTTCTCAAAAGCCGACTTCACACTTCTAAAGACTAGTGTGGTCTCCTTTAAGGCCCCCGAGCCAGCGGAAAACAGTACTCAAGCCGCTGAATCACTTACAAACACCTTCTACCAGCACCTGCAGGACTGCATGGATAAGGCAATCCCAAACAAAACAAAGACTCTTAGTACCAAAGGCAAGCGTCCAGTCTGGTGGACCCCAGCCATAAACAAACTCTACAATAAAAGGAGGAAGCTACTACAAGATAGAGCAAAATCCTTAAAAGGTAAGACACCCTTGATCACTATAAGTAAAAAACTAAGAGCTCTCATAAAATCATCCAAAGCAAATTTCGAGAGAAAATAGCTAAAGACTCAAAAGACAATCATAAGGCCTTCTTTAGCTATGTTAGAAACCTAGGAGGAAACTCCCAGATATGCTCAGAACTAGTTCAAAATGATGTGAAGATTACTGATCCTACAGACATTGCCAACATACTGGCTGACAGGTTCAGTGCAAACTTCTCCCTCCCCAAAAGGAGAGATATCTATACCAAACGATTGCAGCCCCCAAACATCTCCAGCGCCCAAGTGAGAACTGCTCTCTCCAAAGCAAAAACACAGCATCCATGGGACCTGATGGTGTCCCCGGCTGTGTGCTCCACGAACTCAATGAGGAATTAAACCCACAGCTAGGACAGCTGTTTAATCAAAGTCTTACCTCTGGATACGCACTCCAGGAGTGGCACACTGCAACTGTGGTCCCACTTCACAAAGGCGGTGCCTCCACCGACCCTGGAAATTACCGCCCATTAGCTTGACAAGCCTTATCTGCAAAGCCATGGAGAGGATCATAATGGACCTCATAAATAAAGACATAGGGAATTTGCAGACTTTGGATCCAACCCAGTTTGGCTTTGTCAAAGGCAGATCATGCCTTTTAAACTTGGTTGACTTCTTCAAACAGTCACCAAAGCCATTGACGAGGAAAGGCAGTCCATACAGCCTACCTCGATCTGGCTAAGGCCTTTGATACAATACCCCACTCGGGTATCATTGAAAAACTCATCAGCTTAAATGTTAACCCATACATCACAAGATGGGTTGCAAACTGGCTGAGTAACAGAACCCACAGGGTCAGAGTTGCTGGCGCCATGTCAGACTCAAAGCCTGTCACAAGTGGTGTCCCACAGGGCTCAGTCCTGGGCCCACTCTTGTTTGGCATCTACTTTTCCGAAGTACAAGCAAACACAGGAGGGTTATGGCTGACAAAGTTTGCAGATGACTGCAAACTGGGCGCCATAGTAGAAAACACATCTGACACAGATATCCTTCAGAAGGGTCTTACAGAAACGGATAACTGGTGCCAGAGCCATGGCCTGAAGTTAAATGCCAAAAAATGCATAGTCATACCCTTTGGGAAAAACAAGGTTACCCCTAGCTACCAAATAGGTGGCAATCCACTGAGCACAGAAGAAGTTATCAGGGACCTGGGGACCCAGGTTGATAGTAGTCTGTCATTCGACACCCATGTAGCTAAAGTAGTTAGGAAGACCTTCTACATTGCCCACCTTATCATGAAGGGATTCTCATCTAGATCAAGGGAGGTCATAGTCTCCCTTTACTCATCACTCATCAGACCAATGATTGAGTACAATGCCCCATTCGGGATGTATCTGACCTGACACTTGCAGCAGCTGGAGAGGCCACAAAAGTTCCTCACCAAAAGGATAAAGGGTCTCAAAAATCTGTCCTATGCTGCCCGACTGAAAGAACTCCAGCTCTATTCAGTCGCCACCGCTTGCTCAGAGGTGACCTTTGCCTAACATACAAGGCCATGTCAAACCCAGATTTAATGAATATGCTTCACCTCAAAAAATCTAGATCCATCAGAGCCACAAGGGCGGGAGACTTAAACCTCGACACAGCTATTAATAGGACGTGCTGGAGGGATAGATTCATCACCCAAAGACTCCCTATGCTGTGGAACAAAATCCCGGTACATGTGAGGCAGAGCACCTCGCTGGCCTTGTTCAAAAGAAATCTTGACCAATGGATGGGAGATCGCAGATATACCCCAGGGATTACCTCAGTGTCACTGCTCGACAGAGGCACAGCAAAATAATGGGTATAGTTCCCCTTACTAAAGGGGTGGCGTAAGCCACAAAACGATGGGCTAGGCTTGTAAATGCCCTCGGGCAGATAGCCTAGTATGAACCTATGAACCTATGAACCTATAATGAACAATTAACTCTATTTGCATTTTTGAGCCAAATGGCAAAAGTCTACACTAAGGATCATTGCTTTACAAGAATCTTATAACATTTCTTTGCTTCTCAAGAGGACACAGGTGATTCCTAGACTATAAATGAAAATTCAGAATATGATACAGTTGATATATGTAAGATAAATAAATCACAGCATATTAACATTAACAGTAGTTCAACAATCAATCAAACTGAGCAGGTAAGGAGATGTATAACAAAGCTAGATCCATGTGTAGCATATTCTTGCAGTGGATAACAAAGCATTAAATGAAACCACTGAAATAACGAAGGGTTTGCTCAGGTATGTCATTATTAATAATAAAGAAATTGCTATCTCAAAAAATAATGTGAGCAGACTTCAGTAAATGAAATACATACATACATAAAGGTACAAAAGTAAACGTTCTTAGAAAAAAAAATTGCATATAAATTCTTAGTAAAGGAGACTTGCTGGAGATAACTATTTATTTTCCAGACTTTATTTTAATCTTTAACCAGGTGAAGCATATCCTTGCAGTCTGATAAAGATGGTTACAGTGAGATGCTAAGCTACCTCTCTTTTCATCTTCGTATGCCATGTGTAATTAAACACTCTGAGGGTGCATCTTGCATCAGAGAAAACTTGTAGGACATTTTCTTGCCTCTTACTAATGCATGTGACTAAAAGGTCAGCAACCACCCATGAAAGAACAGAATTAAGACATCGCTTTTAATTATTAGCACAGGGCACTGCCTCACCTGTCCCACTTTACGAGGGACAGTCCCTCTTTGGGCAGTTGTGTCCTGCAAAGAAACTGAAAAAAAAGGAAAATGTCCTGAGATTATAGGACAAATATATTTCCTATATTTTATGTAATAGCTGCATAAAACAGTTATTCTGTATCTGAAACACCTAAATGTTTATAAGAAACCAAATAAGCAACTAAAATGCTACAAGGATAAGCTTTTATTTATATAAAAAAGTGAAGTTCTGTCCTTTTTACTGGCTGTGGATATATTTACCCCTTTATCTTAATGTATTACCCCTGTAATACCAGGCTACAACTATACTTTTTGGCCACCAAACCAGGACCAAAACACTAAGGTGGAGTGCACATATTTACACCACCAGGCTAGTTGCCTAACACTATGCGTCTGAAATTCTCCAAGTGCAACTAACACAAGGTAAGACTGCAATCCAAATTGTAGCTTGATAACAGATCCCCCACCATGCCCCAAGATTCTCACTACACCTTTCTAAACATACTGGAGAATATTAAGATACAACCAAACTCCCTAAAACTGCAAGATTTCAACTACTCTGCCATTAAATGGGAAAACTACTCGTGTGCCAACACCTTCACCCAACGGTACTTGGAATTCATAAATTCCATTGCCCTGGATCAACTAATCCATAGTCCCACCAGGGGCTCCAATATCCTAGACTTGGTCATTACCAACATGGGAATTCTATGATCCACACCTATAGTCACCCCCTTGTTGGTCAGGTCTGGCCATAAACTAATCACCCTTGACATCCACATCCCTTCCCCCACCCCCCAGTAAGGAAACCTCTGTAAAAAAACTTCTCCAAAGCCAACTTCATGCGACTCAAGTCAGAAGTGACAAACTTCATGATACCCATGCAGACAGGAACTGAAAGTTCGACTGCTGAATCCTACACTAGGGCACTGTATGAGCACATCCACTTGTGCATGAATTGTGCCATCCCAAACAGAACCAAGACGCTCTCCTCCAAAAAAGGAAGCCAATATGGTGGTCCACTGCCATAAACAAACTTTACAACAAAAGGAAGAAACTGTTGCAGAAAAGAGGAAAATCACAGGATGAAAAAACCTCTTACCAGCCTCAGCAAGAAGCTGAGATGCCTCATAAAATTCTCCAAAGCTAGTTACAAAAATATAATTGCAAAAGATTCCAAAGATAACCACAAGGCATTCGATAACTATGTCAAGAATCTAAATGGCAATGCTCAGATCTGCTCTGAGCTACAAAAGAATAGCATTAAATATACTGATCCCAGGGATATTGCCAATATTCTGGCAGATCAATTCAGTGCAAACTTCACCCCCCTCTCACCAACTAAAGGGCCCATCTCAGTACCAAAAGATTGTCAAATTCCGGTAATCACAGCCACACAGGTAAAACACGACTCTCCAAAGCTAAGAATACAGCATCCATGGGACCAGATGACATCCCAGGCTGTGTACTACATGAACCACAAAATGACCTGGTCATGTTTAATCATAGCCTCACCTCAGGCTTCGTGCCCACTGGAGTGGCGCACAGCTACATTTATCCTACTTCACAAGGGGGGATCCACCTTGGATCCTGGGAACTATAGCCCAATAAGCCTGATGAGCCTGGTCTGCAAGGCCATGGAACGTATTATCATGGAACTTATAAAACAAAGACATTGGCAACCTTCGGACACTGGACACCACTCAAGTTTGGGTTCGTGAAGGGTCGATCTTGTCTCCTGAACCTGACCACCTTCTTTAAATCAGTTTCCAGAGCTGTGGACGAGGGTAAGGTGGTTCACACAGCCTATCTGGACCTTGCCAAGGCCTTCGACACCATCCTCCACTCTCTAATCAGATAAACTTACTAAGGTGGGGATTAATCCCTACATCACTTAATGGGTTGCCAACTGGCATACTGACAGAACCCACGCTGTAAAAGCAGCAGACTCCAAATCCAGCTCCAGAAAAGTGGAGTACCTCAGGGTTCAGTCCTGGGACTGCTCTTGTTTGGCATCTACTTCTCTGAAGTACAGGCTAAAACTAAGGGACTCTGGCTAACAAAGTTCACAGATGACTGCAAACTGGGAGCTATTATTGAATCCCCAACTTTTGTGGATATTCTACAAAAGAGCCTTACAGAAATGGATGCTTTGAGCCAGAGCCATGGGCTCAAGCTCACTGCCAAGCAATGTATAGTTATCCCCTTTGGGGAAAAACATGTACCCATGAATTACCCCATAGGTGGCAGTACACTAAACACTGAAAAGTGTGATATCACCTACTCAGAGTGAATCTCTGCTTAACATACAAGGCATGTCAAACCCAGAGCTGTTGGACATGCTACACAAAGAAATCCCAGTCCCTCAGGGTCACACGCTCCAGGGATCTAAACCTTATCACAATGAACAAAACATACTGGAGGGATAGGTTCCTGACCCAGAGACTCCCCAGATTCTGGAATAGACTGCCCATACATGTCAAGCAGAGCACCTCTTTAAAAAGGAACCTTGACAACTGGATGGGAGATAGGAATTCACCCTGGGGATCACGTCAGTCACCCTGCTAGACAGGGGTCCAGGAAAGTAAATACCGTGGGAAGAAATAGCCAGGGAATTGTTATGGCTAGGTTTGTATAGGCCCTAGGACCGATAGCCTAGTACCAACCTAATAGGCTATGACCTGTGCAGTAAATTAAAGTTTCACTCTTTGCATCTCAGGAATTTTGATCTTGTGAAGTAGGCTATGACCTGTGCAGTAAATTAAAGTTTCACTCTTTTCATCTCGGGAATTTTGACCTTGTGAAGTAGATCCGATGGATCTGTTGCACATGAGCAAAACAAACCACTACCAGAAACACTACACCCAAGGACATGAACTTAATTTGTGATATAAACAGAACATGATGGTGCGATAGATGCATCTCACAGAATCCCTGTACTATGGAATAGGCTCCTCATCTATGTAAAACAGAGTTCATCCCTGACCCTATACAAACTAAACCTTGACAACTGGATGGAAAATCGTAAACTTACCCCTGGTCTGGGCTCTGTCCCTTACGGACATGGGTCATCAATAAGAAATCATCCTAGCCAACACCTCCCCCTTACAAATCCCTCACTTACTACTCTCTACTAATGCCACACACACACACACACACACACACACACACACACACACACACACACACACACACACACACACACACACACACACACACACACACACACCTTTTAAACTGAACAAGATTTGTAATCTAGCATTCCCATTCAGAAAGGTGCAGAGAAATCCATTTTAATGGTAATACATCCCACATACTACAAGTACATGGAGCAAATTAGTTTTACACAAACGTTCCCACAAAAAATTAATAAACTGCAAATATGAATAGTCTACCCAAAAAGGAAAAAAAGGCGAGGAGATTCTAGTAGAAAATGTACATTGAGACTCACTCAGTCTGCCCATCAACATTTAATACCGAGCAAAAACACACATTTCTGTACACACTAATTCCGACCTTACATTTCTGACAAGTTTTGTCTGGAAATTAACAGCTGGATCATGACACAGTGCAGCTTTCGAAGTAATATCATAACGGTGTCTACAGTTAACTAAAATCCAGAAAACAATTCGAACTACTGCTGCAAATATTAAGACCACAATAATTCATAAATATAAATTATGATGGCATCAACCTACTGTCCTCCCATTCTTCACACTATCCGGAAGTAAAAAAAAAGGTTTAACTATTTTGGAACCGATTTGTTTATGTGAAACAAATAAATCGAAAGTGCTAACTTCAACGTCAGGGATGAACGGCAATATATCCAACAGAAAGCAACCCTTTAAATTTTACCATTGCAATAAAAATAATAATTTCATGCAAACTGCTGACATTTAATCACAGAAACAAATGAAAGTCTTTTTCTGGTTGGGAGTGTACTTTGGGAATACAGTTCAATCATTTCATAAACAATGAAAAACCTGAAAAAAATTAACGTACTTATTTCTGTTAGCTAACAAGTTACTATAACCACTCCACTATGACCACTTATTTACTTGTTTTGCAATAGTACAACAGACACTATTTAACACAATAAACCATTTACTCAAAATGTCAAATAAAACATTTTTTTACTCAAACTTGTTTTTTAAACAATGATAATAAAAAATATATATTGCATTAAACCAGAACAATTATTTAAAGACTCTGCATAAGGGGTTGTAGTTAGCACGGCAAACAGGGCACACTCGCAAACGTACCGCTTGGCACCTTGGAAATTAGACCAGTAAAATAAAAAATGAGGTCCAGAGAGGTCATTATCCCACTTAACTCAGCTCTCATTAGACCCATTGAAGACTAACATGCTCCTTTTGGAATGTACTCATCCAGGCACTTGCAATAATGGGATCCTCCGCAGATGCTCCTTAAAAAAAAGAATAGTAGGCTTAAGGTATATGACCTACATGGACTGCCTGAAAGCCTTGCCTCTATACTCTGTTTCATGCAGACTACTAAGAGACAACCTGTACCTAGCTTATAAGGCATCCACAGACCCAATACTAATGGACCTACTGCACATCACCTACTGCACATCCGTAAGTAAATTGGTATTAGAAATCCTCAGTCCAGAAACCTCAACCTCTTCTGCCAACATAATGGTCTGGAGGAACAGATACATATCCCAGAGGATACCACTGTTATGGAACAGACTGCCCATATATAAAAAATGTCCTTCCTTGACCCTATTTAAGCATAATTTAGACCAGAGGATGGGAAATAGAAAATTAACAGAGGACTGACCCCTATCTTACTAATAGACAGGGACAGGGCTTAAACACCCTACCTTATAATAGGGACCCCTAATAATGTGAAGGTGAGAGCCAAACAAAATTATCTGCTATAAATGAGAAGTATTTAAATATAAATAGGGCTGGATAGTTAAAACACTTATGGAATAACATAGCATAGCTGGGTCACAAATGGAAAGCATGGCCAGATTTAAAATGTCTATTCAATGCAACAGACTAGTACTCACATATGAAACTATGAACTTGAAAGTTTTAATTCACTAGAAAGGTAAAAAAAAACATTGTTTTTGAAGAAAGCTTTACCTTTGCTGCAGGAGTGCTTACAGAATTACTGATTTGAACATTTTGTTGTCTAACCAAGGAGCAGTATGACTGCATGCAGAACTTTAATGCACAGTCACATAGCATACTTTACCTATTTAAACTGCTTTTGTAAGAAATATTAGTACTGCATACATCATTCATTTGTTCATCAATAAAAATAATGTATTAAAGGAGGTAAAATAAGACCTTGCCTTTTTCACATAACATTTAGGTGTTTTGGATATACAATAATTATTTATGCAACTACTAAAGAAATCTTAGGAAATATTTTTGCCCTAAAATATCAGGACAGTTGCCATTTTTTTACTTTTTCTTTCCAGCCAAAGTGCCAAAATAGGAACTGTTCTGCCAAAGAGGGAGGTAACCTATTCATGTTTTTTTTTAGTTTGTCTGTATACCGCTCAATGTCTTAGTGCAAGAAATCAGGCCAAAACCTAAAATAATGGGGGGACAAATGCCCATATTAGGTAAAGATTTGAAATACTGCTCTTATAAACTTAAAACGTTGCTAGGATAATTGGATTTGTATTAGGATGCATTTCCCAAAGGATGTGAAGTGTCAAACAAGTGTGACAGTCAAACATGTGTCATTATTTAGTGACTTCAATCCTCGGTGATTTGCCCGAAAAATCGCAAGTTTTATGAGAAACAGACCGAAAAAGTTAGTTAAAAATCTGGACATTTTCCGAAAATCTGGACAGCTGAGAGGTGTGTTTGCCTTGAAACTTATTAACCAAGGCAGTCGGAAGGTATTTAAAACGTTTGCTTTGGAAAACGTTTTTATTTAGTGAAAATCTGGCTAATTATTTGATAAAATAGCATTAATTGTATGACAAACTAAGTATCTGTTCAAGAACGCTTTTAAGTTACATTTTTCCAGGAATTCAAGGAAACTTTGCAAATCCTAACTTTCTGTCCTTTCATTCACCCACCCTGTGGTTGGACTTGCCGGCCACGGCTACTGACTGGCATCTTTTTCCATTAAATGACTTGGAAAAGTACCTCACAATCTGTAAGCATTAAAAAATTAGAAGTTTTTTTCCTTTAAAATCGGCAAAGGGTCCAACTAGGTGCACTTTCTTATTTGTCGGAATAAAAGATCAGTATATGAAGACAATGTGCTGGACTTGATTCTCTCATGGCGTAATTGGCTTGGCTTAAAATGACCTCATAAGGCGGTTAGCCTAGTACTAATCTACGAACTTAAGAGTCATATAAATATTAGACCCTGCACAATTAGTTTTAGTTAATCTTGGTATGGGCGTACTATTAAATGTTTGATAAGGCATGCTTTTATAAACGGGTCTAAGTTAAGGAGGAACATCATGAATCTAGGCTCATAGGAGGAAAGATGCTAAATAAAATGAGGCACCACAACGCTATGCCTAAATTACAGCAATGTTATCCATGGAAAGTTCCAATCACCTAAGTGCAGTTAACACCTGTTGTGAGGCTGAAGAAGACTATCCTTCAACTCTGTAAAGCATCGCCTTGTTTACCGCCTGATCCATCATTGTGTTACAGTATTCTGCAAAAAGTGCTGATTGTGCAACATCCCTACTTACTCATGCGATGTTAAAACCAATAAAATATTCCGTTAACCTGAATTAACAGTCTTCCTGATGATGCAAACTTTTTGGAATGTGTATCTCAGCGCATAGGTGGGCGTTGCTGCATTACTTCAAATTCCGCCCTAGCTATTTTGCGTGGTAGGCCAGTAATTTGTGTGACAGCTAAACTCACAAAATAAACACTGTGAATTACATTTCGGATATTTGGTTACTCCAACTCCGCAATAGCTTGCTCACTACACACACCCATACGTGTTAACAACAATCATGTCTTTCAAATGTACCTAATTATGAGGTACGTTCATCATTTTTAGTCTTAACATTTTCATATGCCATCTGTAACATACTAATTGTCATCTTGCAAATATCAATGGTAAAGTAATATTTAATATATAGTGACTTAACGGTAAAGTAACTGTGATTATTGTAATTAATCGAAATTGTTTGTAAGTAGAAAGTAACGATTTCCTAAATGAAGCTGCATCTGCTTAATTTTGCTCATGTCTTTCTTTCTTCCTTCTACATTAAGAGCTAAACGGATCCATGTGGATTTATTTCAGTTGCAACCCGGGAAGAGTAGAGTACAAATCTGGAGATTGTCATAGCAGATATACAAATTACCTCAATGTGGATCACTGGCTCACACTCGACAGCACTTTCAAAGTAGTTTTTCCAACTCTGTCAACTTTATTTTAAAATTAAACTGTATTCTGTCTGGCAGACAGTTATTACACCTTTACCCTGAACGCTAGCTCTCTCCAATGGTTGAACCCGCCTAAATTACAATGGAGATGCAGTTGGAGGTGGATTGTTATAAAAAAACAAAATCATCTGACTGCAACCTCCAATCGCATCTCCGTATAGGCGCATTTGGTGACACAGAATTAAAGAGGTAGCTTACTTAAAAAAACAAGTTTAAAAAGGGGCTGGCGTGAGTTTGGTGACAGGATTAAAGAGGCAACTTATATAAAAAAAAAAAAAAAAAACAAGTTTTAAAAGGGGCCGGCGCGCGCCCCTGCGCCCATGCCTACATCCGCCACTGTATATATATATATATATATATATATATATATATATAGCTATGTATATATCTATTTAGATATAAATATATATACACACACACACACATACATCTACATGTTTAAATACATTTCCTGTACTGTTGAATGACTGTGCTGGATGTTATGTTTGTGAAAACTTCAGGGTTATGCATATTTGACATGGCTTAGTGGGAAGTCACTTTGGTTATGATGTGCAGGGTCTTGGGTTTAAGATTTGCAAAGGCTGTTTATTTTGTTTCTGGCCAGAACAGCGGCTGTTGCATACAGAGTGATTAAGGTACTTTTAAGCACTTGTAAGTGGGTTTGCACCAGTTTGTGCGAGGGTACGCTATGCTAACCTCTGGTTAAATATGCTTGCAGAGTGTTAGCTTTAATATTGCTTACCCTGTATGCGCATTGCTTACCCCCACGCAAAAGGGCTTAAACCTGCTTACTCTTGCTTAAATATGCTTACTCCCACTTACTACTGCTTAAAAGTGCTTACACTTGCTTACTCTTGCTTACTCCCACTTACCACTGTACTAATTTAGACAGTAATGTCTAATGGTTCTTGGATGGTGGGGGATTTGGAAGCTGTATGGAGTTATCATTCATTACATATTTTACATTCCATTTGTATCCCTGATTCCTGTGTACATATACTGTATAGGGCACGTGTGATTATCTGTGGACTTTGTAACATTATGACACCGACACCTCACATTTGCATTTACTGCAGTACTCCAGTTCACAAATATATGTTATTTAGTAGGTTATGCAACTAAAAATATTGGTTATAAAGTGATCTGACATGGAAAATGGAATGTGCTGCAGTGGGACTCGAACCGGGAATGACTACTCATAAGGCGAATGCTCTGTCTACTACACTACTGCTGTACTGCTTCATTTGCATATATCTTGCTTTTCATCCTCTTCTGCCATTTAAGCTGCATTAATCGTAGCTAAGCAATGAGCAAACCCGCGCACCTACGGTTAAATTTAATCTGTTTCATAAAAAAAAAAAAAAAAAATCTTTTTTTTTTTGTTTTAACTATTGCTTTTGTACACGTGGGGGGATGTTGCTGGGGGTATGCATACACCTATGAGCGGTCTCACTCATTCTTTTATGCCATCTCTGCTGTTCTTCATTGCAGGGGCATGTATATTCTGAGAGGTCTGCTCTCAGGCATGCTCCCTGCACTCTTACATGCTCCGTGTAATATTAGGAGCTCAGGCAGCGGGCCTTCATTAATATGCATGGCACTCTGCCATCTTGCTCCTAAATGTCCGCTTCCGTGCAGGACTAAGCTAGTTCTGTATGGAAGGATAGTGAATCCGGGGGTTTATCTCACTGTGGAGCTTTCCTCCCTGGGTCTTTGCTGAAAATGAGCCACTAGCTCAGCCAGACAAACCCGGTCAACAAATGTAAAATAAAATACAATAAAATAAACCTGTCACTAAAACTGTGGTTAAAACAAACAACATTTTGCCAAAATCTGCTAAATTGCCTACAGCAATTATTGTAGAATCTACTAGGGCAGAGACATCTTTTACTTTCATTTCATCCAGGAATATCAGTTCCACGTGCAACATGGTTTGCTCCCTCAACTGCACTCCTCTCATCAGCTCAGAGCAAATGGTCTGCTGCCAGCCTCCAACCTTTTCTGTCCAAGGGTGCTAGGAATCTTTTCGCCTTAAACAACCTTTCTATTCACTAATCTGGACTTGCCAGTGTCACAACATTTTAGCGAAGTATCATCTGTCAGGAAGCCAAAACCAATATTATGGCATCAGTCCCTACACTTGTATTTAGAATGACACCCTTTCTTCCAGCATCAGTTCTGTCTGCACCAGTTATGTTGCATGTTCATGTGTACTTTGCTGATGCTAACACCGGTAACATCATTGTTATCTATAAATAACAGTGCCCATGTGATACAAGCATTGATAAGGACAAGTCAGACTGGAAAACATTATGTGATAAAGTTTTATAATTTGCTTCAGGGAATTTGAGGCCCACAAATGCATACACAGCATAATACATGTGATACAAAACAGGCTAATAAAGTATCGTGATAGCCTCATAAAAAGCAGACATTTTCAATGATCAAACTATAAACCACTCTTTTGCACTCTATCAAATGGACCTGATGGAGCTCAGACAAAAGTGTTTTCTTAAATATAGTTATATAGTGGTAGCTCATAGTGTGCTGTCATTTTTTGTTTGATAAAACTAAAAATAAAAACCTTTTAACTAAGAATGTGGTTCCACAGGCTGCTGAGCTGGTAAACCCTCACAGGTGTTTCAGGAATATTCAAAATTCTAAGCTTTGGGATTGGCTCCTTGTTGTTTCATCTTCCAGATTTTCCTCAGATCTGCTCCCTGGGACCCTCCCACCATTGTCTGTAACTAGCTTTAAATAACTGACCTGCTAAATGTATGCATTAGAATAAGTACACTCACTTTCAACAGTCTTTATTCATCTCACAGGGATGGCATCAGAGACAGTATCTCCTAGATCTGCTAGCTAAAGAGACTTTATCTGGATTAATTCTTTGTACCCTGTTCCCTGTTCATCCTGCCACCCTGTGGGACACAGGTGGGATACCAGACCTGAGTCGAGCTTTCTGGATTACCTCTGTTTTAAGATTTACAGAGAGAGGAAGATGCTCAGACTTCTCACAAAAACAGACACCTAGGAGGTTTCACCAGACTAGAAAATATCATTTTTATTTCAGATTCCTTTTGCTGTCCCAAAAGACGATGGATATTGAGATAGTTTCTGGATTTAAATAAACTAATCACCTTTATCTCTAAGGGGGTCCCCTATCAGTTGATCGAGTTTTCAGAAACTCGAAATGTATATGGTCAAGACCTTATTATCAAGTTTTTGAAACCCCAAAGCTTTTGAATGGAGATCGTGGTATAGTGCAAACTGGGAAATTTAAGCTTTTCTTCACTGTGGTGCAATCTCAGACTTCGTACATATAATTTGCAGGTGGCGTGGGGGCTTCAGGTAGATTTTTGTGTTTTTTGTGATGTTCAAGTTTTCAGAAATTCAACCATATGAATTTTGAGTTTCTGAAAACGTGATCATCTGACATAGACCCCTCTAAGGATACCTTGTATGCATTCATTGTGCAGTCACTCATTCCATGTCTATCAGAAGGGAGTGCATGGGCTCTTTGGACATCCAAAACTCCTCCCTCCAGATAAAAGGATTCTTGATAGCATCCACATTTCCAGGTAAGCACCAGACATTAACAGTTCCAGATGCTTCCATCTAGTCTCATCTCATTTCTTAGGGTGTTTACTAAATACATGACAGCAGTAGCAATTCGCTGGAGGTTGTAGGGAGACAGGATTGTCCTATACCTAGATGACTATGCTCCTTTGGTTCAAGTTTTAATTGTCACCACCTAGCACCAAGGCACAGAGGAACTGAACCTTGAGAACAACCTAGAGGAATTGAGTTCAATTTGTGTCTCATGCCTTGAAGGAGATGGACTGTGGAGGTGGGCATAAGCAGCCTATGGTAGCTCCCTCATCTTAGGGCGACAGAATAAAGGAAAGGGCATGCTTGCACACCTCTGTAGTTGACTCCTGGAAGAAAGTGAGGTTGTGTGAGGTGCAATGTGCACAAGAGGGTTAGGGCATTGGCTGAGTTCCATGTAGAGGCATATTTAATACTCTGTGAGCCCCTTGTGTGTCAAACCCTTGAACATAATGTACACACACAAGGGGAGGGGCTTGGCCTTAAGGAGAAACAGACTCTCAACATCAGTATAATGCTGCCTTAACATATCTCAGTCTCCTCACAAGCCCCAAACCTAATTAAAGCTTTTTTTAAAACATGATTAGAGTTAGTCCAGTAGAGGAACCTTTAGCTTGGCAGACATGGTGAATGAGGAAGTGTTCTAGAAGGAGCTAATTGTCAGCTGTGGGGAAGTTAAAAAAGATTTTGTTGGAAGCAAAGATTCCTTAATCAAATGGTGCACTCTGTGGATTACAGTGTACTTAGCAATGTTACACCTTGCTCTATCATTCCTGCTCACATTCATCAACTTCAGTGGGGACAGTATTCATTGTATTGAATGTTTCCAGAAAATCAAATACTAACTTTTCAACCAAACTCTCCATCATACTAAATTTCAACAAGCTGTCAGCACACCTGTGCCTCATTTCTGGTCTAATGGTAGCATCTATCTTGATGGCATATGAAGATACCTGCAGATATCTTAGATATTGGACTCTATGTCAGACCATATTCAAATTTCCAGGGAATTGAAGTTGCACCTTCAGTGCTGATTGAAGATCACCAGTCTTAGAAAGGATACCCTTTTCATGTGCATACTCCAACTGCAGTAATCACTATGGCTGAACCGGCCCTCAAGTGATGAGACATTAAAACTGGCAGGTTCTAAGAGGTGGGAGACCCCTGGCCTCAACAGTAAGATAGGGCCAAATGAGAAGCCATCATCCTAGAGCTTTCTGGCGGGGGGTGGCTAAAACCACAATTCTCTTCCCAGCATGCTGACATCATTGTCAGAGTGGGCAGATAATGAGGAGTTGCCTGAGCAAATCCTCCGCCCTCAGGCCCATGGGGTGGCCATGCCTGCACTGTTCTCCCATCCTAAACCTCAGTGTCTGTTAAAATTCTATTAGAGGGACATCTAGCACATACCTTGGGTCCAGGATAGGCACCCATATAGTCTCTCTAGTGCCAGCAAATGCCTGAGCATCTAACCAAACTCAGGTGCTTTATTGTTCTATGCCACAGGTTCGGGGGGGCATGATCTTACAAGCCATGATGGTATGGGAATGTGCCATTCAGCCCAATTTTATGGTGGCTAATCACATTCCAAGGAAGACCAGTTCTGTAGTGAGCAAGCTCAGTCACTGCTTATTGGTGGTGAATGAATGGTCCATCAGTCCTTCATTAGCTCAGAGGTTATTCAGCATGTGGGACAGACCTAGCTGCAACCTTCTTGCACCCTCAACCAAGAACAAGCGCAGTAACTATTTCTCCAAGGCTAAGCCTCAGGGATATGCTGGTCCAGAAATGGCCCCTGGACTCCTCTCCCCTTTTCCTCATTTCCTCTGGTGAGTAGGTTCATGCATAAAGTCAAAGTACACAAGACCAAATTCATTGTCACAGCCCCTTACTGACCTCAACAGATTTGGTTCCTGCTACGTCTGCCTCACCTGCTGGAGAAACCTTTGAGGCTGAGTGCCCTCAAAACACTACACACTCACCTATCACTCACCTATTAAGTAGCATTACCTAGACATTCACTCCCTCCAGCTTTCCACTTGGCTTATCCAAATGCATTAGTTGCCAATAATCCAGCTTTCGCCTCTCAAGTTGTTCATATTTTCTCTTTGCCTCATAAGTCAGACACTGAAAAGACTTAACAGATTAATGGACTCGCTTGTCTATATGAATGTGGCCAAATGACTTAGGTCCTTTTCAGATCCTGTCCCACCTATTCTGTATTATTTTTCTGCAATTTTTTTTTTATTCCAGGTTGAGTTATTCCTCCCTGAAGTTACATCTAGCAGTTATTTCTAATTTCTGTGCAAGCTTTCACTTTCCTTCACTGATATTAGTTAAGGTTTACAAATCCTTTCCTTTTAAGATCTCCTGTATGGGATCAAGTGCCCCAGATGATTAATACTTTGTGTTGTAAAAACTGATCTTAACCATTTTAAACATTCTGCTTCAGATTATTTGAAATACCTCTCTTGAAAACTCTATTTTTTCAAAGCAGTCAGAAAGATTTTATAAATGCACACACTTTATGTTGACCCCCCCCCCCCATATCTGAATATCATAATGATAAGGTCACTTTTCAAACTAATTCTCTTTAAGCATGAAGTCACCATGCAGACTAACATTAACCAGTCAATTAATCTTCTGTATTATTCTCATATTTGCAGTCTTTCATTAGCCTCTGCAATAGGTCTTAAGCCCTGCAAACACTCATCACAATCCTCTTGCGTAAGGTTACTGGTTTAAATGACAATAATGATTTCAGACATATAGTAAACATATGTCCCCTGACAGAAATATTTCAGAAGCTTCTCTACAAACAGATCTTTGACCACATCAGCAGTTATGGTTTCCTGTGTTATTAACAACATGGCTTCTGCAAGGCCTTCAGCACTATGAGTGAACTATATACTAATATTACTAATAACATCTAATCCAGTATGAATGAAGGTCTTCTAACAGGTGGCCTATTTGTAGACATGACTAGGGCATTTGAAGCTGTTAACCATCCTTTCCTACCAGACAAATTTGGTAAGCTGAGATTTGACAGCAGTATACACCACTGGTTTTAAATGTTGCTTGAAAAACAGAAAATGTCAAGTGTTCCTCTGCAATACCTTTTCAGAAGTTGGCAGCCTTGACACTGATAAACCACATAGGTCAGTACTTCATCCATTCCCTTTTTCCCTGTTTATAAATGACATAACCCATGACATCCCATCCCTCAGCTTAGTCATGTATGCAGATTATCTCCTATTCATTGGTTCTGGTTACTCTGCTCTTGAACTACAACACAGACTACAGAACAGTTTCATCATGCATTGCAACTAGTCACACAATATCAGGCTGCTAATAATCACTAATGAATCAAACATACTATTATTTTGTTCAATGAGCTGGAGGGTCTCATGAAACTCGGAGGATGTAAGGCAGAGATCCATACTATGTAGTTAAGGGGGGTTAGTTAAGCCTCTGTGTGTGTGTGTGTGTGTGTGTGTGTGTGTGTGTGTGTGTGTGTGTGTGTGTGTGTGTGTGTGTGTGTATGTGAGAAAGATAGTTCAATGTATGGTATGTTTTGATGGGTGAGTGTTGATTATCTGATTTGTGGTTATTTGTGTTCAGTGAGTGTATGTTTGGTATTTTGTGTTTTCATTCACTTTAAATGTAATCATATATATGCTGAAGGGGAAACAAAGAAGAATCTAATCTGAGACTGTATTATACTGTATTAGAACAAAGTGGTGTTTTGCTAACAAAGCCATCAGCTTTAGGTAGTACAACAGCACTCAGATTTGAAACAAATCAGGCCACAAAGTGGAACCCCCATCCAAGCATTCTTCCTGCAACATGATCCTACCTGAAATTCTCTTTAAAATTTCCAATCCTGCCCTCAGTAAGGCCAGAACCACCATTTCCACAGGACTGAATGAGATACTAGGAAGACTAATTTGTGCCATCAGAAACAGTCCTGTGTTCTTCATTATGAACATGTTTTATACAGCATTAATAGCTGAAAGCCCATTGTGGTTCCAGCCCAAAAGGGAGACCCTTTTACATTTCACAATAATTACAGACCAATCAGCCTCACAAACAGATCTTGCAAGGTGATGGAGAAAGTCATCATACATCTTATTTAGGTTGACACAGAATACATCACTCTAATGACTTAACCCAGTACTGTTCGGGTCTAATTGCATGTGCCGGTGGATGTCAGTGTTTGCAGTTAAGTGTCCCATATGTCAATGTGGACTACTCACAGGTATGTATGAATATACCAGCATGCACCATGTAGCTGCCACATACAAATGAGACTGTCCCATGTTACAAACACGTCTACCATTCCAAGAGCATGATAGCTGTGTATTAAGCTACTGTGGCCACAGATGTGACCTCCATAAAGGGTGACATCACAGGTACAGTTACATGGAGTGGTGAGGTAAGAGAGTGGTCTAGCTGATTACATGGGTAGAGGCCGGTGAGAAGTGTGATGCCTCAATGGGAATCAGTAATACACGTTCCCATGACAGGATGCCAACACACAACTGCACCCACACACTCAGGTATTGACACACATGTATTCAGTGACACTGTAACACACACACACACACACACACACACACACACACACACACACACACTCACGGCTTCACCGACACAGTAACACACACTCGCACACAGTTGCTACTGGTGGGATGAGGACCCCTGCCTATGTGCAAATCATCATTACAGTACTGTGCACCTACAGGATGCGCCACAGAGAATACACATGTACAGGTAGTTAGTACAGCCTAAGATCGGGGACATCAACACGGATAGTTGAATGCATCACCTGGATGGTGGGAGGGGTCTTATCAGTTCAGTATGGTAACATACATCCTCACCCCAGGGACTAGTCAGCCCTACATACACACACTGTAGCATTCAGTAATTAATGCGCCTATGTCATGCACATACAGATACCTCACATGTGTGAGATACATGCCCCTGCCTATGTCCTGCTTTCTACATTGCAGTCTGTACAGATGTGTACACTAGTGTACAGGAGAGTAACAAATGAGATGTATTCCCCACAATATGTGACATATATGGACACACACACAACCACTCATGCCAGTACTGTGAATCTCAGACCTACCTAGCTCATGTTATGTATGTCATATCTATTAACAGGTGTCAAGTGATTTACCTTCACTGTCACCCTGACCGCTGTCTAAGTTGTGTGTTATGTCCTTCAATTAATGAAACCATTGCTTACCAGTTACAAAGGGTATTGTAGGACCACTTGTGACACACCTGTGAGCTGTCCACAGCAAACATCCATCTGCAAAGATGCCCCGCCACTTAGTTATTTCAACACATCTGTCCATACCTGTGGTACACCTTTCTGTACATTCAGCATATCACCATATATAGTTGGCAATGTTGAGGCTGCATTGCAGCTACATGATGTACTAGGATACATATCACTTGCATACATCAGCAACTGCACACGCATGTTATCTGAATGCACAACACTATGTGCACAGGTGTATAGGTCCTACAACTTTGACATTTGGTCATGTTTGTAGGCATTGCAATTGGTAGATATGTGTAATGACATACATGACACATGCACTGTTGTATGATATGATGGGTGACCAGTACAGAGGGGATGTTACCTCTGTCAACATTGATATCACACATTATGTACTGTTAACATTCAGCAGCCATGGACCTACATCCCATGTGCATGTATGTAATGGCTGTAGCCACCTGTTTGCACAAAGGACTACAACAGCTATGCTATTTACAGGTATGCTGTGTGTGTGGCATGTACATACCCAGGGCAGGTACATGTATGTCATATCCATACATGAGGGTGTGTACTGGTGTACAGCAACAGACATCTGCTAATGGTGGAAAGTACTGAGGGCCATTGGTATGTATACAGCTGACCTGGTCACAGACAGTGGTATTATTGCATTGCATTGCATAACACATGATAAAACTGTGTCAGTACATGTGTACTGTCTACAGTTGATGTAGAGCTTAGTACAGTACACAGGTCAAGGGTTACATGGTGGTGTACTCGTCTGTCATACAACATGTATGGTTGCATGTTGGTGGTCCGAGGGCATGGTGGTGTCTGCAGTTTACAACCTAGAATGCAGCATGTGACACTGTGTCCTGTACATGTGAGTGGCCTTTATGTATGTAGGTACACCACCTGAAATGGTCCATACCTGTGTTATGGCCCACATGTCTGGTTCTGAGGTATATGGTGATAGTGCTAGGTTCTGAGGTATATGTTGGTAGTGCTATTGTGCACTACAGAGACATCAGCCAGGTGTTCCTCACTGCACAGATGTCAGTACTCCCCATTGTTGGATCTACAGTGGCCAGCTGTGAATATGGACGCAACACATCTAGCACTGGTTAGCATAAGAAAAAAATGCAGTTGTCCTGTAGGTGTATGGGAGTTAACCTGTGTTTAGGACATTTGCCTTGGAATGGCACTGTGTGGGCGGATGCGACTTGGGTAATATCCACACTCCCTTGTATCATGGATGCATGTGATATGTGACAAAGGCCTGCCTACTGTCAGCCATGTCATCCCAGAATGACAGCTGATGTGTAAAAGACCGGTGTCAAATATATGTAGAGCAGCGTTCCCGCTAACAATGACAACTACTAACACCAGAGCCCATTACAATGTGTTCTTTATGTCTACCTGTAATAGCATGGCCACTGTGGCCCTCCGTGTTTAGCATCAGAGTGCATCCCAGTCAGCCCTGTGCTACTAGGAGTATGAGCATGCCCAATATATCCTTGTGTAGATGGACACATAGTGCATTCCGACCAGCCCTGTGCTACTAAGTGTGTGAGCATGCCCCCTGTGCTACTAAGTGTATGAGCATGCCCAGTATATCCTTGTGTAGATGCACACATAGTGCATTCCGAACAGCCCTGTGCTACTAAGCGTATGAGCATGCCCAGTAAATCCTTGTGTAGATGGACACATAATGCATTCCGAACAGCCCTGTGCTACTAAGTGTGTGAGCATGCCCAGTGACATCTTGTGTCGGTTATGTGCTTCTGTGTATGGGCATGGCCATTGTATCCCTGTATAGTGGTAGTAGTCATCCATTCCACAGATGGGCATACTTCAGGTCAAGATGGATTCAAACTTTAAACACACAGGTTCACAGGTATGTACACCTTAACTGACAGCATCCCTGTTGATGTCCGCATTTCCAGATGTTCATAATGACAGCCTTGACATGTGTAGTCTGTGTGGTGCGATTCGTATGTATGTAGTATTGTAATAGTAATCTGTAAATAGGCAGGTGTTCCTTACCCGACACTGGCGTGTGTATGTATGTCTGTCCCCATTTGCCGGTAGACTCTAAATTGCTTTTAGACTGCCCATACTCCATACATTTCTTATGCCCACTGTTAGCAAGGCCGATGATGTCACCCATCTACAAATACACCTCTGGGAGGGCTGTGTCCCAGTAATCTCGGTAGCGCTTTCTGTAACTGCGTAATGCTGTAGTATAATAAAATAGTTAGGTCGGTGTTCTAGTCCCACACTTGCCGTGTGTGTGTGTCTCCCCGTTTGCCTGAAGACTGAGTAATGCTTTTATACTGCTCATGCTCCATACATTTCTTATACCCACGGTTAGCAAGGCCGATGATGTCACCCATCTACAAATACACCTCTGGGAGTGCTGTGTCCCAGTAATCTCGGTAGCGCATTCTGTAACTGCGTAATGCTGTAGTGTAACAAAGTAGTTAGGTCGATGTTCTAGTCCCACACTTGCCATGTGTGTGTATGTCCCCATTTGCCTGAGGATTGAGTAATGCTTTTATTCTGCTCACACTCCATACATTTCTTATATCCACCGTTATCAAGGCCGATGATGTCACTCATCTACAAGTACACCTCTGGGAGTGCTGTGTCCCAGTAAATCTCGGTCGCACGTTTTGTAACTGTGTAATGCTGTATTGTAGTAAAGTAATTAGGGAGGTGTTCTAATCCCAGACATGCCAAGTGTGTGTGTGTGTGTGTGTGTGTGTGTGTGTGTGTGTGTGTGTGTGTGTGTGTGTGTCTGCCTGCATGAGCCAAGTACAGTGCTTTGTAGTATTCGGTGTAGCACATGCCCTAAATGCATGTTGCTGCAGTGTGATACTGTAAGGGTTTGTATACAGGACATGGCAAGTGCGTGTTTGTCTGTCAGAGCCTGTGTAGAGGTGGCCATGATTGTCTTACCATTGGACATGTTTGGGAGTGGGTTTTGTAGTTTTCCTATATAGTATCCGTCTTATGACACATTGGCCACCTCACGAGGAGTACAGCTGTCAGTCAGCCATGGCACTGTGTTGGCAAGCCATACCCATACATCTGGCAAAAGGGCTGGTGAACTAAGTATGCAGCCCTACTAGTACCCGGTATATGTCCTGCACCCAAGTGACATGCACACACAACCTTGCCTAGGATATCCCATTATGTTGCTAGTAACATGCACATTGAGGACAAATAGTAGGCATGGTGTGACTGCAGTGGCCTGTAGAGGACATGGCACCCTGTACAGCGGTACAATAGGCACATATATGCGGACATTGTGCCTTCACTATGTTCCACATTGAATGGCTGCAACATATGTGGTGCCATCATATGTGATCCACTAAGGCCAGACAATGCTGTACACATGTGCCCTGTATGGACCCATGTCACTGACACCATGGAATACCTGTCCATTCTATCCATGCAGGTGCAGGGCCGACCTGCTCACTATAAGCAGGTTTCGCTACACCAGGCCAGTATTGACATATCAGGGTATAACAGGTTGTGTACGCTACATGTGCCTGCCAAACCAGGTACACCTGTACATGTCACTGTACAGTATTGTGGGACATGCACATCCCAGGCAATGTCCATGTGAAGGACTATCAAGCACAGACATGGCATGCATTGCAAAGCTATGGCCCTACACATTGGTAACCAGGATGTCAGGCCAGATATTGCAGTACCCATCTGTGTTGAACATTGCAGACACTACACCCCTGCACTGCACACCATTGTCAGGTGATGTAATGGCAAGGATTACCCCTCACCCAGCCTTGTACAGCCATCTTGCACAGCCAAACACTACACACCCATGGAGCAATGCATACCTGCATGACAGTACTGGCACCCTGTGTCTGCACGTGGGTTGTGATGCTCCCAACCACAGTCACTCCCAGTATAAACCTCGTTGGCATACCAACAGTTGTGAAGCACTTTCACATGGCCTAGCCCATAGAACTTCCAGATATCCCCTGTGGTGCATGTGGTCCTGTGCATTACTGTGGTGTGGCAAACTAAGTAGTTACATTGTATATTTGCCACCCTGACAAAGGTGTCAATGCGTGTCCATTAGAGTGCGGTTGTGGTGACAATGGCATCCGTTCATGTGGACTGACATGTGTGCCACACCTAATGTATGTCTACTATATCTGTTGCAGATGGCACTCACTCACCTACACAAATGTTCTTACAGAACTGCAACATGCCACCTCTGTGGCACATGTAGTAACGTCATGCACATGTAATAGTAATGAGTAGTCAGGGGTTTACCCCTGTACTATTCAGCAGGTGGCAGATTATGGTTAAGTCTCCAAGCCCTTCCCTGGTGTACATTGCCTGTCCCACACACACACACTCTCTGGTGGATGTGAAGGTGTACACCTGCACAGCAGCAGCATGTGTATTGTAACAGATGGAAATGGTCAGGTGATGGCCTCTGCACCTATTGCAGTACTCCTCTAGCTGATTGCATGTGGTGCAGCTGTGATGGTGTTCCCATAGCCATCCGCATGATAAACACAGTACACTATCTAGGGAAACATGTTATTATCTGGCCATGACAGTCGCTGTGAGTGGTACCTGGATGTGGTGTTCTGACATGGCATCGCAGATGATATCTGGATGTACCTCTATCATTTTCAACAGTGGGAAATAGCCTAATGACAGGAGGGTAATGTGCCACACAGCTACAGCATGTAAGTGTAGCTATGCTGCATTGAGACTACTGCCTGTTTAACATGTGTGTGGTAATGGCTATTCTGCATGTTAAAATACAGACATGACAGTACTCTGTTCATGAGGGAACCCCATCTGTTGGGCCAAATGTGAACAGGTCAGTGTGTGCAACCATTTGTTTCCTGTGTTACACACTGAACACACTTCTGTGCACAGCAGAAGCATGGTGTGGGGATTGCTGACAGTACATGATGATAGGGATGTGTTACTGCCATCGCATCCCTGACTGGACATGTGTCACATGAAACAGTGGTATGACTGATAGTGTGTGGGATTCCCAGTGACAAGCCAATGATGGGCAACTATTCATAGCTGCGGTCACACATCTACTACACATTGTACAGTTGCCATGTGGCATATATGCATGTGTTGTGCTCCCTCTGCAAATGTATAACATCTGTTGTGTTGGGTTGCTGGTGATATCTATGCATACTGTCGTAGGTAATCCTGTATGCTGTTGTCTATCACTAAGCCATATGTGGGTTTAAAACAGAACACCATAGGCTGAATGGGTTGGTTGGTCCTGGCAAATCCTCCTGTCCCACTTCAGCCGACCATGGCACCGGGCACTAGCACATCTGGGGCCCAGCCATTAACATCAACCTCTGTTGGCTCTGCATCACCTTCTGGTGGTACCACCACTGAGGATGGAGCATGTCCCCCTTGGGAGCAGGACCAGACAGGTACATATCTGCTGTCATGTGGTCTGGGACATTTTGCGTAGGTGGCACCCTAAGGGGTTACAAAGCCAGATATGCCAGTTCAAGGGTGGAGTGTCACATTTACAGGGTGATGCTGCCCCTTCTGAACAGCCCCCAGCACTGCCTCCTTTGCAGTTGTGTAGGTGCAGAGGCAGATGCCCATGGCTGGAGACATCCATCCCACTGTTCCCATGGGCTTTTGAATGCCGAAGACCCATCCCCATCCAGGGTGTATCCCCCCCCATGTGTCATATACCAACTCTGTATGCTGTCATTTATGTGTTCCTACCTATCCTCCACAGCCATACCTACACTCCTTCCCCAACATCTGACTCTCACCTACGGGCACATAAGGCCATTCAACTCCTAGGACACCATCTGCCATATACATAGCTGTCCATTACACACACGTGCCTACTGGACACATGAAACCCTTGTAATATGCATCATAACATACTACTGTTATCCTCACCACTGTCCCTCAGGTGCACGGTCCTGGTATGCACATCACTCCTACATGGTTCAGGTACACATGAGGAGGATGATCCTACTGTACACAAAACACTACTGGTCCCTCTATGGTTAACCCATTTACCTTTATCATGATGATGATGTTGCACACAGCACATAGCAGGAGTACTGTTCACACATAATGATTGAACAGGTACTGTCGTGTTAATGTACATTACATGCACAGAGTGATGTATTAGGCCAATGTACAACTATTGTCTGTCTGAGGGAGTCTTGTGATCACATAGAGCAACACCACTACATAATACAGGCATCACTGGTGTTTCCCATTTCATTCGTTAGTAATGCTTTGTTGTCACATGACATGTCCCTGATACATCTCTATATATGTATGTACCTATATGCTGGACATAAACACTCACATGTACATCTACATGATGGGATACATTCCTATACTGTTGAATGACTGCACTGTATGATATCCTCTGGTTACAGCCTGTTACACTTGATTAGCCTCTACATTGCTTAACCAATGCAATACTCGCATACTGGTAGCTAAACACGCTTACACCTGCTCGAACCCGCACTTGCTAATGCACTGGCATTGGTGCTTGCATCTGTCACTCACACCCCTGGGTGTGAGCGAGGACCACAATATTACCTTGTGATGCCTATTACATCATACTACATGACACCAGTATCGGGATTGGCCACCCATTAAACAACGGCATCGCGTTCCACTGTACGGAATCAGCGGCCTGTCCAGTGACACAATCATATTTGTGTGCACCTCATACAATGTGTGCCCACCTTGTGATGCCTATTACATCGGAATACATGAATACAGTATCAGAAATGGCTGCCTATTAGGCGACGGCATGGCATTCATCTGTATGGAATCAGCAGCCTGTCCAGAGAATCATTCATATTCATGTGTTCCTCTTAGGCATACTTTGTGATGCCTATCACATCGAACTACATGACTACAGTCATAGCTGGCCTTAGGCATAGGCCAACTAAGCGGCCACCTAGGGCACTGCTTTAGTGGGTGCACTTTACCAGTATTTATTTGGTGTAGGTAGACCAGGATGGGGACACTGGGTGGTGTGGTGGGGGGTGCCATTGTGCCCTCTGCCTAGGGCACCAGTTGACCTAAGGCCACTCCTGACTACAGTATCTAGAATGGCTGCCCATTAGGCGACAGCATGGCATTCAACTGTACGGAATCAGCGGCCTGTCCGGTGAATTATTCATAATTGTGTGTTACTCTTACAATCTGCTCCCACCTTTTAATGCCTATCACATCGGACTACATGACTACAGTATCGGGAATGGCTGCCCATTAGGCGACGGCATGGCATTCGACTGCACGGAATCAGCAGCCTGTCCAGTGAATTAATCATATTTGTGTGTTCCGCATGCACTCTGCTCCCATCTGTCTGATACATGGGAACTGAGACCCTGCATTACAAATGAGTAGTTGGGTTGTGGTAGCCACATCCGTCGGACGGGTCATGCTACCGCATACCTATTATAGGTTTGCCACCTTCTCAATTGGCCAAGGTAGGACTTTAGGTTTATCACCTGTCCCACTTTGCGAGGGACAGTGTGAAAATAATCAAGACATAGCACATGTCCAGATTACAGGACATTATTATATTCTACGTTTCATTAATAATTGTATACAACAGTTATTTTATATATGACACTTCTATATGTTATGTGAAGTAGCATAAGCAATTCAAATGCAACTAGATTAAGCTTTTATTTGTGCAAATAAGTGTAATCCTGTACTATGCACGGCTGTAGGTATGTTTAGTCCTGGAATGTCTGACATTTCTACAGAATATGTCCCACTCTGGCCATTTGGAAAGGTGGCAACCCTATAGGACCTGTATGTAGAGACGTCAGACTTTGCAGGGCAACACACCTACAGCCAGTAGAAAGGGATGTACTTCACTGTTTCGCCTAAAAAAAAAGGTTACTCTTGTAGCATTATAGTTGCTTATACTGTTACCTATAACATTTAGGTTTTTCAGAGGAACATAATTGTTTTATGCTACTACTACAGACAATATAAGTAGTCTTTGCCCTAAATCACAGGACATTTGCCTTAATTACATTTATTATGCAAGACACAACTGCCCACAGGGGAGTGTCCCTCGCAAAGGTGGACAGGTGGTAACCCCAAACCTATTATTCTATCAACCTTCTAAGGTAGTCGGCAGAACATGCGCTTTCTGTCACTATCAGACCTCTCATACAAATGGGGAAGAATAAACACTGAATCAGGGGCACTGCATAATGACCTCAGGGACATATTTAGGAGGTTGGTGCTATTAACCTGACACATTGACGGACACAGAGCACATATGTATTCATACACATTGTCTGAGGTGCATGCAGTTTATGACTCTTACATGTTGTCATTATTCATTATGTGTATTCTGCCACCTTTCTTCCTAATATCACTAGTTCTAGGATGGTTTAGTTGAGACTGTGTTAAGATTCTGATTCATAATCACGGATGTCCCTGGTAATCGGGGACAGTTCAATGATATGGTCCCAATGTATTCCCCCAGTGGTTTACGGGCTGTCCAGTAGATGTGCTCTTACAGTCTGAGAGGTTTGGGCATCTGCTATACCCACATCAAAATATTGCTTACACCCACGGGACGGTCCTAATATGTGTCTGCCAGCCAACACCTGCATGCCTAACCCCATATTCGTATACCCATAGTTCTCCCACCTGCCACTACTCTACAGCACTTATCCTTACTGTGGACGCAGGTGGATACAGGTGGGATATGAACACACCCCTCCACACTGCCCACTCTCCCCGTGTTGGGACACATGTCATACGTTGTGTCAATCCATGTGTTATCAGGCTTGCACAACCTACTGTTGCGTGTACAGCTACATCCTGGTCTTAACTGTGTTACTTCCATTGACTGAAGGCACCAAATTTTTGGTGTCCTGCAAGGAATGTCGCTGTCCATGTTTAAAGTGTAGACCTTGTAGATCTCTCCCACTGGTAGTTTCCTGCCAGTGGTCTGGGAACCAGTGTTGTATTTACCTTTATTGCGTGTCTGTATGTCTCACCGGCCTAGCTGGGGGGGGTGGTAAGTAGACGTTAGTTGAGTGGACATCCCACCAACATATGCCTGGTGTAAACACGTTACCCGTAACTGCTGTAACATAACCTAGGTATATACATGTGTATTTCACTGTAACATATATATATCTATTTACATTAATATATACAGACATATCTGCATATGTATTCATACATGTACATTCATATCTTGCTGTGTTTTATATATATATATATATATATATATATATATATATATATATATGTGCGTATGTATATATATATATATATATATATATATATATATATATATATATATATATATGATTATATATATGTACATCAGTGTGTCAATACATTCCCCGCTCATACGCACTTACACATGCATAATGATGTTTATAAGCTTCACCAGCATACTAGTGCCTTATTCATTATAATACCGACACACTCCAGTAATCTTGTAATCAGTATGTAGCACGTTATACAGCGGACAGATGTTGCTATATGTTCATGTACGGATTACTGATGGTAATTGGAATGTGATAGTGTGATTTGACCCATCCCTCTTCTGCACAGCCTATTATTCCATGTACTGTCGATGTTTGTATGGGCACATTCCTATTATTTATGTCAACAAATGGAATGCATGTGTTACAGAATTTGTACGTCAACATATATTGTTATCTGCGTGTGAGTATGCATATATACCTATTACGACCTAGCTGACCTCCACGGGGCGGGCCATTAGAACCGGCCCTTCCAACCCTGGCACACCTGGATCCATAATTGCATACCCATAGTTCCTCCACCCCACCCATGTTAAATTTACATGCATAACATCCATTATCCACTTGTTATCGCAGCCATGACACTCCTTTACACATTTCCCTCTCCAGAGTTTTTGGGGCCCTACACACATTCTGTCCCACCTCGTGTATTCACAGGGTCTCCCACTATGTATATTTGCAAATACGTGCCTTTCCTGGGGTTATGGAATACGGCCATTTGCGCGTTCCAATTTTTGGAGTTCCCAGCATGGGACTACATTCCGTCTGTGTGTAAAGTAGACCTAGCATTTCAGCGATGTTACTCCCACCGGTAATACCCTGCCTGTGGTGTGAGTAGTGGTGCTCTGCTCACTCCTGGGCAGATTTTTATGACATACGCTGAAAGCACTTTATAATACCAACATTGCTCTTGATTCCCTTCACATACCTTGTGTATGCTTTACTGTTACAATGTCCATTCTTTATATATATATATATATATATATATATATATATATATATCTCATGTATGTAGATATATATCTATACACACATATATGTGTGTGTGTGTGTGTGTGTGTGTGTGTGTGTGTGTGTATATATATATATATATATATATATATATTTATATATATATATATATATATATATATATATATATATATATACATATATATATATATATATATATATATATATATATATATATATATATATATATATATATATATATATATATATATTACATCTGTACATACAAACATACATTTCCTATGCTGGGACATGCTTGCACCCGCGCAGGCACACTCGCCTATGCTTACTGTGCATTACATATGTTTACTGTCGCTTATTTATGCTTATTTGTGCCTTATACATTATGACAATACCACTTTGATTGAAAGGATCTGGTTAATAGCCCCATGCAATACTCACGTTCACCTTTACATGTTTAAATGTCGGCTTTACAGCAGAGCAACATTCATTCCACAAGAAAAATGATATGTGCTATTGTCGACCTTGAACAGTGAATGCCTTTTCATTAGGCGGATGCTCTAACCACTACACTATTGATGTTATGCCTCATTTATATGTATACCCATGGTACATAGTTACCCGAACACACACCTCATCACTTCACTTACACAACAGGCATCTATTTACCTGTTGGGAAAAACGCACTACTACACCTACACCATTCCCTATTCCCCACTGGCCTGGACTCGTGCCACATGTTGACTCACTCCAAGGATATTCAGACCTCTACAGCCTATAGTCCTGGCACATAGGTGTGTTCGATTGTCAGGGTGTTCATATGGTCTTCTAGGTTTAGGCTTGGCTGACTGGGAACTGGGACTGCCCTGTACCTAGTTGAAAGTCAGACTTAACAATGGGAGATTGTTTGTTCAAGTTTTAGCGTCCTACCTGTGGTTGGGGATGCGGAGGTGTGCTCACCTATGGCCGTCCTGATATATAACAGCACTAACTATTACAGGGATTTCCTATATTGTGACCATGTTCATTCTTCATATCTACATATATTTATATATTTATATATTTATATATATATATATATATATATATATATATATATATATATATATATATATATACACACATAATGTGTGTATATATTGGTCTGTACATACACATGCATATACACCTACTTGCTCATTTACATTTCCCATACCACTGAATCACTGCCACTGACCGTCGTGCATACACGCTTGCATACCCGCTTACGTCTTGGGTTGCCACCTTTTCATATAGCCAAAGTTGAGCATTTTCAGGACACACATCAGACTTTACAGGCCGACACATACCCACGGTCAGTACAAAGGTTAGAAGTTTACTCATTTGCCTAAATGAATGCTTATTCTTGTAGCGGTTTGTTTGCTTCATCTGTTTCTTGTAACTTTGAGTATTTTACATAAATAACTGTTTTATGCAACTGTTACATGAAATATGGGACATATTTCCTACAATCACAGGACATTTGCCATTGCATTATATTTGGTCTGGACACAACTCCCCAAAAAGGGACTGTCCCTCACAAGGTGGGGCAGGTGGTAATCCTACTTATGTCTGCTTTACAGCACCTTAAGCACCCTATATCCAACTGACACTATGTGAATGTGTAAGGTATATATTCCCAATAATGCACATGGGGAGATGTGCATCATGGTCAGGTATTTAATCCCTCGCAAGGTGGGGCAGGTGGTAACCCTACTTATGTCTGCTTTAAAGCTCCTTAAGCACCCTATATCTGACTGCCACTATGTGAATGTGTAAGGTATATATTCCCGATAATGCACGTGGGGAGACGTGCATCACAGTCAGGTGTTTAATCCTGAGTCGTAGGTTCTGCAGGACCGGCTGGAGGCTGAGAAGTCTTGTGGACAACTACTGCTTATACAACTTGTGTCCAGATGTATATAGGACTGGACATCGTGTTGTGACACCAAGTCTAATGTTTAGAACAGATACATATCCCATGAGGGATATCCAAGAATTGTGGGGACCGATGATCATCTTTGCTTTACAGCTGTAAGGTAGGGTTATACATGCAATGGATACATAGTTTGCAATCCTGAGAATGCCTAGGGTGAGACTGCCTACTAGATATGGGTAGGGGTCACTATGTGCAGATATGGCCGTGCCTATCTAGCAGCCTGAGTATGGCTGGTTTTGGTGGACGTTCAGGAAGGGGGGTGGTGTGCTGTGAAGGGGATAATGGGTATTCAATTATGTATCCAGGTGTGTTGGGGTTGGATGGCTCAGTTCACACCAGACCATTATGTGGGTATGTGCGAGTAACATTTCTGTGCATGTGTATTGCACATTTTAATGTTCACATGTTTGTGAGATTGTATTGCTGATGTGTATATTTGCTCTTTGGTTATCTTCCTGATTCACCCACCGCTCCCTTGTAGACCTCCAGTTCACCTATTGTGCTTCCAACCCAGTCTCCCCTTGGTGAATTATTACATTACCCGTCACCGCCACCCCCATATTCCTCAATCAGCATTCATCCCTTCTCTAGTTGATGGCCCATGGCACAGTCAACAGAACACATTGCGTGCACTACCAATATGGTTGTGAGGTCTACACTAACATTTCAGATCATCCACATGCTGTACTTCACGCACATAGGTACTCGCAAATACTTATCTTTCATGACATGGTAGGTAGACCCGGGTAATACCCGTTCATCTATGGGCCATCCTGGCAAGGATGACTTGGACCACAAATGGGCAGATATTGGGCGAATGCTCTGACCATTGGTAGGGTTGCCACCTTTTCATATGACCTGGATGGGACATTTTTGTGGCACACATCTGAGTTTACAGGCCAACACATACCCACGGTCATTACAAAGGATAGTACTTTAGTTCCATGCCTACATATAAGCTTTTATTGTTGTAGTGGTGTAGTTGCTTATTCTGTTTTGTTTACTTGCTTATTCTGTTTCTTGTAACATATAGGTATTTTATATACGGACATACGTACTGTATGGGACTATTACATAACATATGGGACATAATTATGTCCTACTATCGCAGGACATTTCACACACCTGCCTTGAGGGGGACAGTCCCTCACAATGTGGGACAGGTGGTAACCCAAACCATTGGGCTAGGCTTGGCAATTGGCGGTGCGCTAACACGATGTGTTTCACCTCCACTTGGTATAACTAGCAACACTACAATGGAATACAGGCACAGGGTTTTAAATATCTTTGTTCGAGAGACGGGGAGTCAATATTCAGCTACGTGCCTTTGTGTTTACTTCTTATTGTGGTGTTCACAATGATGTCTTGTATGCTTTGCATACATTTCAGTATCCACGGATACTGACAGGAGTGATTACTATTAGAGGCAGGCTGTACTAATCAGCATTTTAGGTTGCGCGTATGCAGCCGGCATGATCACGCCTCCGTGCAGAACTTGGACACGCCCCCTGCACTCGTACACGTTTCCTATGTACGTGGCCATTACAGCAGCGTGCCTTCATTAATATGCATGTGGTGCTGCTGCGCCATCTCTACGCCGCATGGTCAGCACAAGGCTAACGCCGTCCGTGCGCCGAACTTTATGAATCCCGGGGACAGAGTTTTTTGTTTCAACAGTTTACCTTTTGGTGCTTTTTTTTGCTTCTTTTTAGTAGGAAATCAAATCTGAATTATCTTTTGAACAATGTTGTTTTGTCAAATGAGTTAAAGAAACCATCTTCTTTTAATCCAGCTTTGAATTCCACTACTAACATTTTTGAACAAGCATGTGAGAATGATATTCATGAATTTTTGATAAAAAAAATGTTCTACCAAGTATTTTTATTTGTCAGCTAAAGAAAAGTCTGCTTTCCAGGAAGTACAACAACAGACTGAGTTAAGGTTCATGAAAGCCGACAAAGGTGGATGTATTGTTATTATGAATATAGTTGATTTTATCACTGCTATTAAAAAATGCTAGATAATAAGTGTGGATATTCTAAGGTGTTTATGTATGACATCAACAAACATTATGGTTTTATTCATTCTATACTATATGACTTGTTTTTAGATGGTGACATTGATCAAGCTGTATATGATTTTTTGTACATAGAAAATCCAATGGTAGGGTGTTTGGAATTCCCAAATTGCACAAAGATTGTGTTAATCCCCCATTTCGACCGTTAGTGTCTGCTGCTAATAGTGTTTGTGAAGGAACAGCATTGTATTTAGATTTTAGTTTTTAATCCTTTAGTACAAGAGATAATTTACTATATAAGGGACTCTTGGGACTTGTTAGAATAGTTAAAGAACTTTTTTATGACGTTTGATTATACTCAAGAGAATGTTAAGATGATAACAATAGATGTGTGTTCATTATTCACTTGTATTCCACAGGACAAGGGAATTGAAGTTTTAAGATACTTTTTAATGAAAACAAATTTTCTAACAAGGAAACTACTTTATATTGTTTATTAATGGAATTAGTTTTAGAAAGTAATTATTTTATGTTTCATAACAGTTATTGGGGGTAGCTATGGGTTCTTCTGTAGCCCCATTTTTTGCAAATCTTGTTTTAGGTTATTGGGGAATTGCTTTTTTACCTTTACTTGTTTCTTTAACAACATAATTGTTTTATAAACGTTTTGTTAACGACTTATTTTTTATAGTTGGCTTTTCACATTGTGAGGTTGATGTTTTTATTAATGAGTTAAATGACATCTCGGATTATTTAAAGTTCACTAAAGGTGAAGCTGGATTACATGTACATTTTTTGGATTTATTCTTAGAATTGGACTTACTAAACAAGTTAATTGATAGTACAGTTTATAGAAAAGAGACCTTTTTCTAATAGCTATCTACATTATAAGAGTGGGCATCCTATGTTTATGAAAAGGAACATCCCTAAAGGACAATTTATTCAGGCTTCTAGATTAATATCTAGGGATGATGAATTTTATAAAGAGATAGTTAGTATTATTTATACATTTAAGGAAAGAGGTTACAGAGAAGCAGATTTTATATATTCTGCAAATTAAGTAATTAGAAAAAAAAACTGTTTTCAAGTCCATTTTAGCACAAAAAGAAAGTGTTTATAGTAATATAAATAATAAGAAAATTAATTTTTCTAACAGTAGTCCAATGTTTTATTGGATATGTCTTGTGGTAGTAGTTCCATTAAGGAAATTATAAGAAGAAACTGAAAAATTTTACAGGGTAATCCTGATGTTTATAAAGTTGTAGGAGAAGAACCTAAGTTTGTACATCATCAGAATATGAATTTTAAAAGGTTATTAGAGAAGAATGAAATACATGTGGAAGTGACTAGTACAAACAAACAGAAAGGGGTGTTTACTTGGATGAGTAATATTTGTAGGTTAATTCTAGAAAGGTATTTTGTGTTTTTAGAATTTTGTAATTATACTATTTATTTGAAAGATAGCTTCATCTGTAAGACTTCTGGTATTGTATACATAGATTTATATTCAGGATGTCCTGCTTTTTATACTGGTATTTCCACACACTCCTTAGAAAAAAGAGTTAAGGAACATATTTATGCTATTAAAAGTAAAGCTCATAACAATGCTTTATATAAACATACTCTCATTTCTAATAAATATAAAAAAGTTTATGTTTTCTGTAATAGATTTTTTTGTCTCGAGATCTGAGTGGTGGGGATTATAAAAGGCATTTAGAAGGTTTAGAAACTAAGTGACAGATTAAGTTAAATGCTGACAAATTCCCAGGTCTAAATGAATCAGTAAACATTAACCCCGGGATTCATGAAGCTCGGCGCAAGGCCGGCGTAAGGCCTGCGCCGGCGGTGCATGGAATATCCGGCGCAGTAGCGCCATATACATATTAATGAGAGTGCACCGGAATCACAGACACATGCGTAGTGTACGTGAGCGAGCCCAGGTAGGATGCGTCTGGAGGCGTGTCTAAGCCGGCATGAGGTGAGCAACCTAATGTGCTGACAGCCACGGTCCACCCACAATAGTAATGGCAGCAGCCAGGTCCCGTGCAGAATGAAACGCACGTACAGTATGCAACATAGTCCCCGTTCCAAATTAACGGAGAAGCAAACAGAAGCCACGAAGGCATAAGTGTACCCGTCCAAGGAGCAAAGGATACGCATAAGACCGCCTTCGTCCCGCAATGCACTGTCAGTGTTTACACTCAGAGAAGGTGTACAGCCGCATGTCAGCGCGCCGCACCGACATAGGAGCAGCGACTAAGGTCACCACCTGTCCCACTTTGGTTGGGGCAGTCTCTCCATGGACAGTTGTGTCCCGAAAAAACGTATTCGAAATGGCCGATGTGCTACGATTGTAGGACACAATGATATCCCGTATGTAATGTAATGGTAGCATGAATTGGTTATTTCTGTAACAGAAATACCGAAATGACACAATAAACAGAATAAGCAAGGAAATTGCCACAATAATAAGCAAATTATTTAGGCAAACAAGTGAATTTCTATGCTATATAGTGACCGTTTGTATGTGTCGGCCTGTAAAGGCAGATGTGAGTCCCGGAAATATCCCAGATCGGAAAATGGAAAAGGTGGAAACCCCAGCAGTGACATGGGCATGGTCACCAGGGTCACCTGCTGTCCCAATGTGCCATGGACAGTCCCTGATTGGACAGTTGTGTCCCTGCAACAATCGTAAAAATGGAAAATGACCCCCGATCCCCTGCCATAAATTCCGCAATATATATGTAAATAGTAGCATAAAACATATACATTACGATATGGAACACAGACATAGCATAAGAAAAGAAATAAGGAACCCAAACGCTTACAGAATAAGCTCATAGTATGGCAAACAAGTGAAGTTCTGTCAACTGCACTAGCCCTGGGTATGTGTAGTCCTGCGAATTCCGAAGTGTCCACATAACATGCCCCACTATGGGCATTGGAAAAGGTGCCAACCATAATGGTCACAAGCAGTAGTGACAGTACATAGCCGGGTAGCTGTGCCGACATAACAACAGTAAGGAAGCAAGATACCCCAAACACAGGCAAACATGTGCATAGCAACATATCCCAGACCCAGCAACGTCTCTGTTGCATACACACTGGATGGTGTATGATGAAGTGTAATATCCAGAAGCAGAACCCATGCATTCGGATGTACTACACAATAGCCTCATTGTACATGTTAGTCACACCCATGTATACCCCTGCACCCAAACCTGCTAGCATCCGTGTGCAGCTATACAACCACACACAATGTGCATACCTGAACTGTGGTAAGATGTTTGTGTTAGGCAATGCCAAGCGGGCAAATACGTACCA
>NC_056733.1:1379028407-1379035907 GCF_019279795.1 Protopterus annectens
GACTAAATATCAGTGAAAGACAGCTGTCCCGTAAGGAATGTGCAAATTATAAAAAAATATATATACTGTTTTCTATAGATTTGTTGTCCAGATTTCTTCTGTCAAGAGGTTGAAAGGTATGCCAGCTATACAAGGCATCCTTGGATCCTATTGTGCTCGACCTTTTCAGTATCCAAAAAACCAATAACAGAGGATTAAACCTTATTTGTGATATAGGATATGTTGGAGAGACAGGTACATGTCTCAGATAATCCCCTTTCTCTTGAACAGGCTCAATATCCATGTGCAACACAGCTCTCCCCTAACCCTATTCAAATGTCAAAAGACTAATAAATGGGCAATCAGAAATTGACCCCTGTCTATCACCTATGTCTCTAATGGACAGAGGCAGCCTGTAACTTATGCTCTAGCTTGCATAAACCCCTCAAAATATTCTCTAGTGCGTAATAAAACTTGTGGAATTCATTTGGGGGGCATGGCTTGGCTTAAAAAGGCCACAGTGGTTATTAGCCTAGTATAAACATATGAACCTATATTTTTCAACAGCCTATCATCTTTAGTATATCACTTCATCATACCCCTCAACCTCTTAGAGCAAAGAAATCTGGACAGAGCCATAATGGGGGGACAAAGGCCCAAGCATTGCTATACATACTTAGAAGGTAGCTAGAATAATAGGATTTGTGTTAGCATGCATTTTTCTGAAGGATATGAAGTATGAAACTGAAATATATGTCCCTGTTTAGTGACTTTAGTCCTTAGTGATTTGCCTGAAAACTACAACTTTTAAGAGGAACAGTAAAAAAATATGGGGCAAAAATCTGGACAGTTGAGTACTATGCTTCAAGACTGAGATGTCAGCAATGAAACGGCTAGGGGATACACTTAATGCAAACTCACAGTTACTAATGGGAGAAAGGCTAAGACTCAAATGGTCAATGCATTTTAATCTAATGTTACTGAAAAGTAGAATGTGAGCTTCAAAATTACTCAGAAAAGGCAGTTAAAAAAGAACCAAAAGTGTCACAAAACAAGAATCAAAACTGTGACAAAAATGCTAGAAATGTAACTTATCTAAAATAATTGTCAAGATTAAGAGTAATATTAGATGATAATTCTTATTACAAATTTTGCATAAAATTAACTGTATTTTATTGTCACAACAGTGCTGGGTACCATATTGTCTGAAGGGAAGATATGTGGCTATAATGAAGTCATAGCAGGTATTTGTCAATAGTAGTTATGCCTGTTTACCGGAGTAGCAGACCATCATATCTGAGTTGGTTGAGATGCGTGAGCGATCTGAGGTGCCTGAGATATTTGTAAAATTCTCCTTATCTTGATCAGACAGCTGAGACTTTACATTAAACTTCAAAAACTGCTGATAATTTTGTAAATAGTGCAGACCAAGAGATGTTACCTTTAAGTTCTACTCTTAAAATGTTTGTTTCCTTACCTACAAGGAGTGGATGCTATATTAAGTATGGAAAACCTGTAAAGAAAACATTCATATTCAGTGTCTGTACACGTTTGTAGCTAAAGTGAATTTCATTTTATTATTGCTTTTTGTTTAATGTGGGTGTCTGTCTACATATCTCTATCTTTCTATATATATAGATATAAATTTAAATATAAATATAGATATAAAGTCCTCATGATGACTCATCAGCATAGCTTTTGAAAAAATTGCATAATGTATATTTTAATGTATATGATTGTCGGCTATTGTCAACAACATTAAAAACTGAAGACCACATGAGCTAACAAAAAGCCCATCTTTGCATTTTACTGAAACAAAACTAAAAGCGAGCAAAATCCTTAAACATAAAGTAAACCAAAAAAGCCCCTCTGTTAACTCTCGCATCCCCACTAATTTATATATACCATCACCAAGATAGCATTACAGTGGAAAAGGGTAAATTTCCAGTCCCCACTGCACCACAGTCCTGCATCAGTCCAACACCCTTCAAAACACACAGGCATACATTCTCACATACACACATAAAATTAGACAAGCAAGCAAACACACACACACACACACACACACACACACACACACACACACACACACACACACACACACACACACACACACACACACGCACACACGCACACACACGCACACACACGCACACACACAGCAAGCCATACCACCTCCACAAAAAACACCTGCCCCCAAAGAATGAGCACACTAAAACAAAAACATGCACATAACACAACCATTTACTTAGTACCAGCAGTGTCATCATTGCAAAAAAAGTGTCTGCACTGCCAATATTAAATAAATGACAACTAAAACCTCACATACCTGCTAAAACTCATAACAAACCCCAAGCCATACATATAATCTAATCACACAAACCTAAGACATATATACACATTCACACAAACATACTCTCACACAATTCTGTACTCACACATTCTGGCATTTCTCATATAGATACATAGTCAAAGGATATGCAGTCATTCTCTTTTCCTGACAAAAAGAGAATGTAGTCTTTAACAAAGTAAAGTTACCTGGGGTGTGAGTCATGTAACCAGACGGGTCTTGGTGCAACTAAAACTTTGAGCTACAAGTGCATCTGTCATGTCTCCTTCCTTCGAAGACCTCATGTCTACACCACTGTGTAAGCTATTAATTAATGTTGGTATCAACAATGCAAGAGCTTGAACCTGCAAAACCTAACAAAATTCATATCTAAAACCATTAAACATAGCCATGTCACTAAGGTTTCATAACCAAAGTCCCAATTAACATGATTAGGTTTTATGGAGTAAATAAAGGCAATGGCTATGTAAAAAGAAAACAAGCAGGTATTCAGATGGGCTTCATTAAAGTATTCATTAATTATATGGCAAATATTTCTTGGAACATATACCATGGAAGTGAAAAATCTGAAACATCATGACTAATTGCATCAGAAATAATTTGGAGTAATTGTGAAACTTCAAGTAGCAGGCAGATAACAAAAAACAGGCAGCTTGTCCATTTAAGGAGAATTAAATGCCTAATCCCAGGCATCTGTACATTAAAAATCCTTAACTGAAATGGTAAATTAGTTTAAAAATGGATGAAGAGAGTTTGAAGTAATTTAAAAATGGATTAAAAAAGTTTAAAGCAAAGGAATAAAAACATAAATAATTAATTTAAAAAACTACTGGAAAAGTAAAAACAGAACTTCATCCAGACATTTTATCTTGAGTCTTGTACTTTGTGTTTTGATTCATAGGTTCATAGGCTTATACTAGGCTAATGACCAACAGGGTCTTTACAAGCTTAGCCATGCAACCCAACCCAGTTTTGTCCCCAAGTTCCTTGGATGCCTGTATGCTGGGGAATATTGGTAAAGATGCAGCTAAGGATTATTGTCTATGTTAGCTGGGGATTCATTTGCTTACTGTTGAACTCTGTCTAGAGGCATGAGGGCCAGCCAGGGGGTGAAATTGTGATTTCCCTTCCGATGATCAGAATTTCTTTTGAATAGATTCAGGGATGAACTCAGCTTCATGTAGATGGTGAGCTTATTCCACAGCAGGGGGACCCTTTGAAATACATATCTGTCTCTCCAGCATGTTCTATTTATGTTGCAAGCAAAGCTCAAGTCCTTGGATCTACTGTTTTGTTGTACTGGGGTTTATAGTTTCATAGGTTCATAGAAGGTTACTAGGCTAACAGCCCTAGAGCCCTTACAAGCCTAACCATATTTATCCTGAGTTGCCCAATTGTTGGTGGTTTGGTGAGTGATGTTCCTAGAAGTAGGGGTTTATGGTAGTTAATACTAACTTCCACTATCTAGGACAGACATGGGCACTACCCCAGGACTGAATTTGTGGTCACTCACCCATTGATATAATTTGCAGGCCATCCAAGTTCACCTGGACTTCTGAGAAATTCCCAACAATAAGAAGGACCAACACAGAACCCTGTGGTACACCACTGATGACTGCTCTTTTGCTAGAGGTGAAGTCACCCACTTTGACAATATGTGTCCTATTGGTGAGTCAGTTGGCTACCCATCTGATAATGGAAGGGTTAATTCCCAAATGGGATAGTTTATCTATTATACCTGAGAGTGAGATTGTGTCAAATGCTTTGGCTAAGTCAAGATAGGTGGTATGACTGTCTTTCCCTTGTCCAAGGCCTTGGTGGCTTTATCAAAGGAGTCAACCATGTTTAATAGGCATGATCTACCTTTACCAAATCCGAAATGAGTTGGGTCCAGAGTTTGAAATTACCTATGTCCTTGTTAATAAGGTCCATAATGATTCTTTCCATGGCCTTGCAGATGAGGCTAGTCAAGCTTATGGGCCTATAATTCCCAGGGTCAATTGATGGTCCCCCTTTGTGCAGAGGGATTACTGTTCTTGTCCTCCATTCTGCCTGAGTATAACCAGTTTGCAGGCTGTCATTAAGCAGGGATCCAAGTGGGTCTGCTAGGTCATGTTTTATGTTGCTTAAAAGGCAAACTAGAATGTTGTCTGGTCCCACTGATGCCTTTCTTTTGGTCTTAGAAAGTGCGAAGATAATCTGCTCTCTTGAGATAATAGGCTGAGGAATGGTGGCAGGTATACTTTGGGAGATGACTGGAGGGGACAGGACAGTGAATTTTCTCCAAGTCTGTCAGCTCGCATGTTGGCTATTACCTCTGGCTGAGTACGGGTGGTACTATCCTCAACCAGTTCAGGGCATAGCTGGGTATTCCTTCTTAGATTTCAGATGTAGCTAAAGAATTATTATTATTAGAATGATTATCCTTAGCTAAAGAGCTATTTTTGCTTTGTAATTAGCTTTGGAGAACTTGACAAGATCTCTAATTTGTTTGTTTAAACAAGAGACAGATTTATTCCTCTGCTGAGCCATTTCCCTCTCGTTTGTTTCTTTCTCTTGTTGTATAGCCTGTTTAAACTAGAGATCCACCACAGTGGCTTGTTTTTTTTTTTTGGCAAGACCTGGTTTTAATGTGGTCAGGTACAGATGATTCTATACAGCTGCTTAAGTAGTTATACAGGTCATTGGTGTACACTTCTGCATAGGAGTCCATGTTATCTGCATTTGAGGTGGCTTTGAAACTTCTTATACCATCACTTACTAGGAGGTAATTTGTCTTTGAAAAATTCTTAAAAATGTTTGAGCTTGATGGGGTGTTTGGTCTCCTAATTACACCAAATGAGACTGACTTATGGTCTGATCTTACCAGGAGGATATCAAATGGGGAAGGAAGTTCAATGCTCTCCGATGTTAGTGAGTACTATGTCCAGGACATTTGAGCCTCTTGTGGGTGTGCTAACTAGCTGTTCAGGAGGATTTGCATTGACAAAATCCAAGAACCTCTGAGTCAGCATGTTTGTAGTTGGGTATGTTTCCCAGTCAATGGTAGGATAACTAAAATCACCCATGAGTAAGGTGTTGGGTTGTATAGCAAGTGACTCCAATATGTTCAGGAATGCGGTATGTTTTTCCTGTTTCATGGTGGGGAACCTACAGCTAGCTATGATATGGTAGAGGGCTTTGCCTATAGTTAACTGGACATGGAGTCCATCTGTTTGGCCAGTCTTAAGGTGTATTTATCTTTAATGAAGATGGATACACCTCCCCCTTTGGTTATTTCATGCTCAATATTTGGTCTGAACGTATGGAAGGCACTGTAGCCCTGTACAGCTAGGCTGTTTTCTGCACCTTTGATCCAAGTCTTGGTAACTGCACAAAAGTTAGCCTCTTCCAAAGTGAGGAGTACTTCCAGAGAGTGTAGTTTCTTGTTTAGACTCCCAGAATTAAGCAGCAGTACCTTGAGTTTATCTAGAGAAGATTTTGTTATTTTGGGAGGTAAGTTATTATGACACTGCCTAAAAAAGGCACAATAGGGGTGGCTAATGCCTTTGCCAATAATCAAAAGCTTATAGAAAACAGGTGGGTTGGGAGGGTGACCTAATGGTTAAGGTGTTTGCCTTACAAACACATGGTGCAGGGTTGGAGTCTCACAAGGAATAATTGGCTAAGCTTAAAATGGCTCGCAAGGGCAGTTAGCTTAGTACTAATCTATGAACCTATAGAGATCATCTCTGTCAAAGCAGTGTGGCCTGCCGACCATGTCTTCCCAGGCTGACAGATACTGGATCCTCTTGGAATGATATCAGCCAATTGTAAAAGTCAAACATTTTGTTTGTATTGTGGCATCATCCTTGGAGAAGGTAGAATGCTGCTTAAGGCTAGGCTTATACCTGCCTCTGATGCATAATCTGAGTCTATACTCCAGTGAAGAGAGACATGACTGAGCTCTCAGATTATGAGTCACAGGCAGGTATAAGTCTAGCATTAAGCAGCATTCTACCTTCACCAAGGTGAAACAGGAATTGTTTGGTGTTTTTAAACAATTTCCATATTTCATTGAAGCCTACCCAATGAACAGAATGACACAGTAGAGGTTTGGAAGGTTCTTGCATACAATGTAACATCAGTAGGGTTAACAGAAATAAAATGTTTAAAGAAATGAGGATGTGTGGCTCAGACTCCCACATGGGGTATGCAGCAGGGCTTGCCCCTGCACAAAAACAGTTTTTGATCTTTTTTACCCAAGTCAGTAATACATATTGTTGACTGTTTTTTTTTTTTTTTTCATTGCATCTAATTATGATGAGAGATACCTCAGTCCATACTCATAGAGTCCCTTCATCATATTTTATGGAATGTGAATACAATACTTGGAGGCAAATATTATAAATAATACAGTCTTTCCAATCATTCTGTTTCAGTCTAGTCCTTCAAGTTAGCACTATTATCAGTATTTTGTTTGAACACAGCATGATTACTCTTAATTAAAGCTTTCTACTAGACACATCTATTTCCTTTGAGTCACCCTCCGTGTACCACTGATACCTTTCTGCCTCCAATCTCTTCTATGAGTTTTTTGCAACTGGGGCCTCAAAAGCTGCCTATGCATACATTTCTTATGGAAAATCAACACCTAGTAACAGGTATACTGGCTAAGTATTTTATGGTGGCAGACTGCTGGGAAAAAGTCCTAAAAATTAAAGGCCCTCTCGTTTCTTGTCAATGCACTTCATAAGGCAATTGTATATATTTTTCAGCTAGCCAGGTAGCTGGTATATGAATTAGCCATACTAAATGTCCAATTACGGAAAGCATATCAAAGTGTTAGGATGAGCAGTGACTGGCATGTAGGAATAAACTTTTCATGAAATTTTTATAGTTCATTTTATCATAACTTTATTCTCACCTGATCACCAGCGTGCTATTTTCATGCTTTGGTCATTTCATCAATGGACACATTTTTAATTCTGTAATATTTTCTTCAACACTTCTAATTAAGGGTGTCAGGCAATTAAATCAGTAAGAAAATGTTCAATTACATAAGAAAATGTAGTTTGCAAACTCCTGGAAAAAATTAATTGCTACAGGATTTCAGAACTCTGAAATGAATATTGTCACATTCAAAAGCTCATTAAATGGATCTTTATATTTAGATTGTATGAGTCATATTG